>NC_056749.1:121477691-121777691 GCF_019279795.1 Protopterus annectens
ATTTGCCCAAAATACCATTCTTTCCTTATTTCTCAGATTGCTGTCCTGCTTCATCATCCTCCCTCTCCACTTTGAATTGTAGCTTTTTGCATGTGTTATGTATAAGAGCCTTAACTGTTTACCTAATTTGAAGGGATATTTTAAAGTTAATCTTAAATTTCATTGTTGTATTGGGAGAATCAACTTGTACCACCTGACTGTTGCCCTCTTCCCCTCCCAAGTAAAATCCTTCAACTCTAATAGTATCCACAACTTTTCCTCTGGTTGATACAAATATGCTTGACCTGTGTATAAAGCTAAAGGGACTAATAATATTTTACTGCTTGTATGTTGCTGTCCATATCCATAGGCAAGAGCTTCCAGTTTTTTATGTTTTGTTATCTTTTGTTTTGTCTCTTCCCACATATCCTAGCTGTTTTAACCAAATCCTTTTTAATCCGTACTCCTAAATACTTCATTTTATCTCATCACCATAAATATGGGTATTGCTGGACCAATTCATGTGTGTATATAATTTTTAGTTATAGTCTGTGTTTTATCTTTAATTTTATGTCACTAAAAAAACCCACAACGGTCTCAGAATATGTCACAGCACAGGTGTCCTTTTCTGGTTCCATCATGTACAAAATATCTGTAAATAAAGGGATTCACTTTATATGCTCGAAATTCTGAAATATCGAATTTCAGTATCTCGAGCCCATAAAGTGGAAATCCTAAAAGATCGAAAACCCAGAAGCGCGAAATTCAAAATCTCGCATTTTGGGGATGTTGAATTAGCGATTTTGGTGTTGCACTGGTTTCATGGACTCAGGTAAGTGTTTGTTTTACGGGTGTTTGGTAGGGGCTGTAGTGTGTGTTAGTGTGTTTTGTTACTGTGATGTGTGCGCATGAGGGGAATGTAGCTTGTGTGGCGGTGTTTCATGTGTTTGTGTATGTAGTGCGACCTTAGAGTTAGTATATTTAAGTAGGGGGGATATGGGGGGTGCAGGGGGGAGTATGTAGGATAGGGTTGTGTGTTGGGATGAAGGTGTGTGTATGTGTGTGTAGTATAGAAATCGTGATTTTGAATTTCGCGCTTCTGGGTTTTCGATCTTTTAGGATTTCCAGTTTATGGGCTTGAGATTCTGAAATTCAGTATTTCGAGCATGTAAAGTGAATCCAAATAAAGACAACTTTTCTTGAACACCATGCCGATACCAATTGTATCTAATTATCTCTGAGTCCCTTACTTTGCCAAAGGTTCTAAATGTCATGGAAATAAAAGGGAAAAAGAGCATTCCTGCCTAGTTCCTCTGTTCAGATGCAAGTTATCGGAAAGGAGCCCTCCTACCACTTTGCTTTTTGCTTCCAATCCCTCATATTCTTCTAACTAACATTATTATTGTTTCAGGAAATGCAAATGTGCTTCCATTGCCCTTCTCATAAAATCCCAGTTGTCTCTGTCAGATGCTGTCTCTGCATCAAGACTGATGAATATTTTTTTCACATTCTTCTTCCCTCTGGATCATCGTTGTTGTTTTAATGTTGTCAGATGTTTGTCTCCCCTCCACAACTGGTTATTCATCACCGTTTTTATCTCATCTCCTCCTGTCATAATTGTTAGTTGTTGAGCCTCATCTACCTCTAACCTTGACATATTTAAGTTTTCCATAAAAATTTACATTTGTGATTTTTCTTGATTTCCCCATGTCTCTGCATTATACAGATTTTCATAAAATTTCTGAAATATCTCTAATACCCATACAGAATATCTGGTAATTTTTCTTGTTATAGGCTTCCTAGGTTTGGCAACAACGCTTTCTACTTTCTGTTGCGCAAGTCAGTGTGCCAAAAGTTATCATCAAAAAGCAGTTATTAGCAGTCTTTTAAAACACATGCGTATTTTCCAGGTACTCCCTTATTTTATCTTTAGCATTCTGCAATTGCGCCACCTGTGAGATTCCTCTTTTTTTTGTAATGCTTTAACCTTTGTCAGCCCCTCTAAATAATTATTATTACTTTTTAACCATATCTCTCTCTCTTTAATTTCTACCCGGTTTTTAAGCTTTACTTCCTTATTATCCCACTCACTAGCTATAACTTCTGGAGTACTTTCTCTCTTCCCTAATAACTTCCAGATAATTTCCACTACCTATTCTGTGCTTCCCAACCTGTCTGTTAAAAAGAACCATTGTTTCATCTTTACTTCATTACCCTGCATTTTTATCTTGGTAATTATTGGTACGTGATTTGAAATAGTTATTGGGTGTGTATCAAAGGTCTGAATTAAATGGACATGTTCCTGTGAAATATAATTTCTGTCAAGTTTAGTCCAGTTATTTTACCTTGGGGAATAATTGCTAAATTTCCTCGAGTTCCTACTATTGAATTAATGTGTTTCATACCAAACATATTTGTAAATTTCTTGAGAAATCTACTCTCTCTTTTTTTTTTTGTATTTTCCATTCTAGGCCCCCCAGACACATTGTCATTGTTGCAAATCAAATTCCAGTCCCCAACTGTAAGTAATGTTCGCTGCTCAAAGCTGATTATTTCTCCCCCAAATGTTTTAAGCTCCAAAGTAGCAGTTTTAGGTGGAATATAAATACATGCCAGTGTAACCTTCCTCCCATGCCAGTAGTCCCTTACCACAACAAATCTGCCATTGTTATCCTTTTTTTCCTGTCTTGTATCACTACTGGAGGTCCTCTAGCAATCACTATAAGTACTCCTGCTTTCCTTTGTCCTGATATTCTGCAGAATCTCCATTTTGAAATCCTTTCTTTATCAAATTCACATGCAGAAATGACTCTGTCACTGTTGTAGCATTCATAACCAATGGGATCTCCCGTCAACGATAGCCCTACATTTGTCCAGTATTCCAAAGCCTTTAATTCTTATTCCTGTCATACATTAGACATATGCTTGCAACAGCAATGTTTGGCATAAAGATGACATATGGACACTCCAGACTTGGAACTTCTTTGCCCCTTGTCCAAACACCACGGTTGAATGTTGGTCTGCATAATCTTCATTGTGCTGTTTATACTGAGCCTCTTTTATACAAGTACCCCACTGGGATTCCTTTTTTTTTTCTTTTATATTATACTTTGAGAGTTTGTCATCCAGCAAAGGGAAATGTCAGTGTGGAAGGCAGATTCCCCATAAGGATTGTCAGGACAAGTGTTTGTTTTGTCTGTGTGCTTTGCCCCTCTGTTCACCAATCTCCAAACTGGCCTATGAACCAAACTTGAAAACTGCTACCACAAAATCTGCAAAGTTGCAGCGAGTTTTAAGAACTCATCCCACCACTACCACTCCCTCCTCACCCTGAATTGGCTTGAACTACCCAATTATCTCATCTGCCCTACAACTCACAATAGCCCACAAGCTCATCTTTAAACCTTCAGACTGCCCATGTCTCACCACCTCCTTAAAAACCTATATACCCAACTGCTCACTCAGATAATTAAAGCAAAATCTCTTCCAGGTGCACAAACCATCACGTCCACCAGGCCAGCTACTAATGTCCTTCTCCTTAGCTAAAAAGTGGAACTCTCTCCCCCCTCACCTACGCAACCTACCTAACCATACAAAATTCAAGTCTCAACTTTTCTCCCATCTGTCATCTAAATGGGAATGCCCATGTCACACTCTCATATAAACCCCTCTAATCCACCTCTCTTATTACTGTCCACTGTTACCAACTTATTTTTTTCTCACTTAATCACTGCTTCATTCCTTATCTTAACTTTCTATTCCTTTCCAGAGTCCAATTTCCTTCTCTAATATCTATCTTACTATGCTTCCTTGCACATATAATATTACACTTATTCTCC
Source organism: Protopterus annectens (assembly GCF_019279795.1). Classification (NCBI taxonomy): domain Eukaryota; kingdom Metazoa; phylum Chordata; order Ceratodontiformes; family Protopteridae; genus Protopterus; species Protopterus annectens. The sequence goes on from NC_056749.1 coordinate 121,481,510, forward strand.
CCTCACAGCAAATTATGATACATAAGCCTGATAGGACCTAGCAGCTGTATGTTCTACAGATCTCCTTGCTAAGTAGTCTGACAAAATGTTTTTATTCTGAAATTTTTCAGTCTACCAAACTGCCATGAACTAGTAGTCACTGTCAATATGTACACTGTGATCTTTACAAATTGTTTATTCTTATGTGAATGTCTTTTTTTCTGTACATACTATTGTGTGTTTTGTTTTTTGCAATATCGTATTCATTTAAAACTGTAATTATTGTAATTGTAAACTTTGGAGCTTTTCTCCCCTGGCCTTCACTGAAAACTGGCTCTTTGTCGGCCCAATGGACTACCCCGATCATCAAACTTAAATAAATAAATAAGGTGCCTCTCACGACCACACTCCATGCTCTGGTTGTGCCGAAGACTCTTCACGTCTATCTGTCTAAACGTTCCATTAATCTTGAGGACCAACATCTCAAGTTGTTGGTCCAGGGTACCAAGGCTGAATCCACATGCTGTAAGCTACAGCCACCTTGTAAGAAAAAAGCCAAGAAGTTGAAGTCCTATACTGCAGCTGTCTAGCCTCAGCCAGGCATCTTTCTTGAGGTGAATGCTACCCTTGAAGACGCCTGGTCTGATGTCTGCTCCCACTGCCATGATCCTGTCAGAGTCTGGCACAGGACCAACTATTCCGTGTTCTCTGAGGCTTTACAGACATATGCAGCAGATGTGGAGGGGAAACCATGACTGATCATTTTGAGGGGCTTAGGGGGATTCCCCAGATCTTAGTTAGGGAGGAAGTTCCTGGTAGCCTGAGTCAGGACAGGTTTCTGAGCCACCGAAGTTGTTTAAAGTTGACTTCTCCCATAAAAAGAGAGAAGACTAAAACTATTTCCCCAAGTCCCAAGAATCCTCAGGAGGAGTGGCAGTAATTTACTCTGGGCTTGTTTTATACCCTGATGGCTTTGAGACCTGCACAGGGGGTTTCTCTTCCTCCCCTCCTTGGTGGTCTACTTCTAAAAAATGTATGGAACTTTATTCCTCTGCTGAGGAATGAGATGCAGATAAGGGTTTCTTGGTTTTCTCCTCCCAAATGCCATCACCTTTGGATTATGGCTCTGAGGAAGAGGAATCCTTAAGTCCTGACTCCCCTTTGGAAGAATTGGGGTTTATGGTCTCAAACATTCCCATGATCCATTTTGCCAAACTTCATATGAGGAAGTTTCAGTGGTACCTGTGATTGGTGTGGCTTCAGCCTTACCACCCTCTGCAGTTACTAGTTTCCTTGCTTCTTTGGTGGATTCAGCATATATTCCTCAACTCAGGTGTCCCTTTCCAGACTTTTTCATGTGTTTTTAACAGATACTTTAGATCAAGGGAGGGGGCTGCTTCTGGCAGTCTGAGGGTTCAGGGTTTCCAGCCCCCTCATCAGTAACTGGTTCACATTAACTTCAAAGAGATGTGAGCTCTTATCTTTCTTCTCCAGGCCTTCCAGTCCCTTTGGTCCCCAAGCCTTGTAAGGGTCTGTACAGACAACACTGTAGTCACGTGGTACATCAGCAAGTGGGGAGGCACACGTTCTTATCTTTTTTGCAGACTAAACCCTTCAGGCCTTGGAGTCTAGTTATCCAATTGCAGGTTTCTCTTCAGGCAGTTTACATTCCTTTGGGACAAAACCTGGTGGCAGACTTTCTGAGCAGGTCGAGGGCACAAACTCATGATCAGATGATCAGCTGAAAGGAGTGCTTCCAGCAGCTTCTGAATGAAGAATACCCCTCAGAACCTGTACTGCCCTAGATGCAGCCTATGATGAAAGAGGAGGAGGAGACAACCCTGAACGAAAGAAAAACAGCACTGAGGAAAATGAAGTCCGGGAAAGCAGCAGGCGCAGATGAGGTCACAGCAGGTAATGATTAAGATGCTCGGAGAGATATGGAAGAGATGGCTCCAAGGGATACTCGCAGTGGTGTGGAGAGAGAGAAAGGCGTATCCCAGATGACTGATGAAGCATAATAGTACCAGTGTTCAAGAAGAAAGAGGATATCCACACCTGTGGGCAGTACAGAGGTACCAAATTCTGTCACACTACATGAAAGTCCTGGAGTGGGAGATTAATAAATGGATACAAAGAGTAGCAGAGAGTAAGATGGGAGATAAAATATAGGGTATTTATGAATAATAAACGTTTAATTCGTTATAATTTAACTAAAAATGGAGAGTTTTAAAGGACTTGTTTGCTCAACATGAATTAATTAAGCCTGCTGACAAGGGCAACAAGACTGTGATTATGCACTATATGCAGTATTTAAAAATGTGTATGGAGCATTTAAATGATAGGAATGTATATGAAGAAGTTACTTCACATGTACACGTAGAATAAATGAAACAATTTGAATTATTACTGTGTAAGGGACATAGATTAGGATATTTTCTAAGGAAGATGTAGAAAAAAGATTTGCAGTTGAAGAATGCAGTATGGCCGCATTTTGTTTGCCCAAAATTCACATAAGTTTTAATAACCCCCCCAGGTTGACCAGTAGTCTCAGCTTGTACATATTTCCTGCACAATATTGGTTTATTACTTTGACTTTCTTTATCCTTTTTGTTACTAAATTGTCGTCATACATCAGGGACACACCTGACTTGTCAAAGGATTTAAGGTGGACAGCCAACATGTACTTCTTAACTTTAGATGTGAAGAGTCTCTACGAATATCAGATATGTACATGGGATCCAAGCTCTGAATATTTTTTGGGGGGAAGTCCACTTACTAGTTTTGTTGTTGAATTGCTGCTATTTAGTTTAATTGTTTTGAATTTAATAATGTTCTTGACCATCAACTACAGGGTACAGCCATGGGGGCACCATTTGCCCCCATGTATACTAATTTGTTAATGAGACTGTTTGAATGCGATTACAAGCATATTTTTTAAATAATTTTGTAATGTATTTTCATTATATTGATGATTTGATTCTTTGTTAAAGGTCTAGAGGAAACATATTTGGTTCATCTTTTGATGAACCACAGTGAGGGAAAAATATATATTTGGATGTAAAACTGAAGTGGTGTGACAATGAAGTTTTGACTCCTATACATAGGGTTGAAGATGGTGGGAAATTTTTGCATGGTAGGAGCTGTCAACCCCCCCCCCCCCCCCCCCACACACACACACACACACACCTGCTGTCATTATTATCTTATGGTGAATTTCTACAGCTGAGAAGAGTATGTAATAATGAACTAGATTTTATGAAATAAATTAGGTTTACTGCTAGGGGGTACAAGTCCATTATAGAGAATGTCTTACTTTAATGTAAAGGAGAAACTCTAACAGTGTGGCCACTAGATCAGCAGTTTATGCCCATGAGAAAACTAGAGCAAATAGAAATTGTAATGCATCTTCCCTTAATAGACAGCAAATTTATTTTGTTTCTACCAAAAACGGTATTTAGTGAGAAACTGATAGAACTGGTCAAATATTATTGGAATTTTTTGTTACAGCATTGTGATTTTTTTTTACTATTTTGTCGTTTTCCTTGTATATCTTAAAAAAAGAGACAGGCATTTAAAAGATATGTTAGTGCACAGCAATTTTCAGGTACCAAATAAGTACTACTATAGGGCCCTTGCTACCTTGGGTACCTTCCCTTGTGGTGGCTGTTTGAGTTGTATATATGTTCAGATTTTTTTTTTTTTTTAAGAGCAATGGTGTTAGGTTTGTACCTACTGATAGATATACCTGCAGTGTATACTTAAATGCCCGTGTGACTTATTTTATGTAGGGGAAAGTAAGAGCATTTCAACTTGGACTGCAGGAAAGATGTAAAAGATATTAAAAAAACTTAATTGTGACTGGCCAGTTTCTCTGCATTTTAAGTTATGTCATGGAGGTGATCCTTCTGGTTTGCAAGCTAACATTCTGGAACAAATGTATTTAAAATATTGTGATGATACAGTACTTAAAAATAAGCTGCTATATAAAGACTGTTTTTTTTTTTTTTTTTTTTTAAGTATGGCACTTTAATATTTTGGGGTCTTAGCACTGAATATAACTGAAGGCATCTGATTTCATTTTCTATTAATTATTTAATTCTTGTATATAGCTACTTATGTTTGTAAGTTTGTACTCCTTGAAAGCTATACAGCCAAGGCTCTAGAATTTTGTGTGTTCTTTTTTGAATTGTATTAAATGTGGAACAGCAGGGGCAGGTCAACTAAGTTGCTGTATGCAGGTGATGTAGTATTACAGGCAGACTCCGAACAAGAACTTCAGCAAAAGATAGGGAAGGGAATGCAAAACTGAAGGCACATGAGTTGGGATTGAGCACAGATAAGACAGTTGTAATGGCAGCAGATATGGAAAATCAGAAGAAGCTGAGAATTGAAATAGAAGGGGAAAGTAGTGAAACAGGTTAACAGCTTCAAGTATTTGGGAGGGATAGTTGAGGAGAAGGGAAGTCTGAATGGTGAAGTCAAAGCTAGAGTCAGAGGGGCTACATTTAACTGGCACAGTGTGTCAGGAGAAATGTATGGTAGAAGAATGCCAAAGGAGCTGAAAAGTTGTACAAAACAGTGATGCAACCAGTACTACTGTATTGTACAGAAACCTGGGCAGTAAAGGCAAAGCAGTTGAGGAAGCTAGAAGTGATGGAGATGAAGTGCCTGAGATGTAGGTTGCACACTGTGTCACAAGAACAAAGACGTCAGAGCAGAAGCCAAAGTAGATCCGGTTGCAGACAAGGGCAAAGAGAACAGATTACGATGGTTCAGGCACATGCACAGAAAAGCAGAAGATAATCTGGTGAAGAAGATTAGGGACAGACAGGAAGAAAGCAAGAGGAAATGAGTGTGTCCAGCAAAGAGGTGGTGGATTGTGTTTGAGATCATCTGTGAAAGTCAGGCACGAGTGTTGAAGGCAGGGGTGTGGCATTGAAAGAGATGTATTTTAACAAATTGACACAATACCCCGACTCCATATCAAAAATGGGGGAAAAAAGGGGATTAACAATGTCTTAAACGTCGCAAGAATCCCTTTTCAGCTGGGGTACCTTTGGTTCTCTCTTACTTGTGTGAACTGCTTCATGTTGGCTTGGTATATTATTTTGTCAAAGCTCAGTTGTTAGTAATCTGCTTGTTTGCCTTCCTCTGAATCCACCATTGGCCCCTCATTTTGAGGTTAAACAATTCATGAATAGCATCCTCCACATCAAGCCTACAAGAAACCCCATCCCTCTTTCTTGGTACCTTCATTTTGTTCTTTAGAAGTTGACCCATGCTCTTGTTGAACCTGCTGCTGCTTCTATGCAACATTGCACCTTGGAGACTGTTTTATTGGTTGCCCTCACCTCCTCCTCCAAGGGAGCTTCTTAACTTCAAGCATTGATGGTCGGTGTGTCTGCATACTAATCCTTCTTTTATGCTCCACGTCATCAATGAATTATCCCTTAATCAGTCTGTCCAGCTTTTATCCTTCTCCACCATCTGCTGCCAAGAAGGTTCTTCACACCTTGGATCTTCATAGACAGCTCAGGTAGTATTTAGATAAGGCAAAGGCTATACTTAAATCTGAGCAACGTTTTGTTTCTTTTTCACTCCAGGACATTAGGTTTTGCAGTTTTATGCAAACCATGCTGCAGTGATGCAGCGGTTAGTGTTGTCACCTCAAAGCAAGAGGTTCTCCGGTTCAGTTCTTGGCTGGAGCGCCTTCTGTGCGGAGTCTGCATGTCCTCCCTGCGGTCGAGTGAACTTTATAAAGACATGCAAGTAGGCGTGTGTGGGTCTATATCAGAAGACCAAATAGAAATAGTGAATGGCAAAACATCGAAAAGACCGGACCTCAAAGTGCTGTTTGTGAGATTGCAGTACAATGAAGATTGGAATATTTGCCCTTTCCTCACTGTAGTGCGATGTCTGAGTTGGAATATATATTTAGCTGGGGGTGTGGGGGGCACAGCCCCCCACAACAGCAAGTTCGAGGGCCAGTCTTTTCGATGTTTTGCCGTTCGCTGTTATATCCATTCAGTCTTCTAATATAGACCTGGTGTGTGTGTGCATGTGTGAGTGCCTTCAGTGAAGGGTGGGCGCCAGGCTCGCAACTCGACACCATAAAAATCCACTGCCAATCAGTAGCGGAAAAAGCTGAAAGGCATTTATTCACCTCCTCCTGGATTATGAAAGCCATTTCTTTCAGAGCAAACAGCTTTTTGTTTCTGTTTGGGCCCAGGAGACAGCAGCCTCCTCTGGAACGTTAGTGTTTGAACACCAGTTCCATCCTTGAAGCTGCTATTTGGTGGTCTGTGCACATCTTCATCAGACATTACAAGTTGGATGTCCTTTCCAGAGCCAGCAGGGATTTTGCCAAGGCTGTTCATGGGTTTGTGGAGGGTTGATCTTTGGCTTCCTCCCTTTCCTTATTGTAGCTTTTGTACTGTCTGTTATGTATGAATACTGCAACAGTAATTTTTGGAGATGTAGTTTGAGTATGTATATGGAGTCTCACTGAGTTGTCTGATATGGGTACTAGTAGCTCGTGTTTGCCTGTAGAGCTCAGAATTCTTTTAGTGAAGTAATGTGGGATAACACCATTTAGAGATGGACAGTGTGCTGATCTGTTAATGAGATTGTGAGTAGGCACTAGTGGTGACAAGGTTAGGTAATTTGGTAGTTATGTCCAGTGTAAGTGTTTCATGGCCAGGCAATGTTGTGTCTTATGAGGTAAATTAACTAGAAATCTAATAATTTAATTTTGGCATTATTCTCTTCGATCTTTGTAGATTGTAGGTTTTTGAAAATGAGAGCGGCATAAAGGAGTGCTGGAAGAAGGTGGTTTGAGGTACTGTGCTTTCTAGCGTTATCAGTTACATATGGTTTAATCCTGTAGAGGGGGGTGAGTTTTTGGTATTTTTTTAACTGCCTGTTTTATGTGAAGGTAAATTTAATGTTTTTATTTATGATTGTCTTGAAGTTTGATACGAGTAAAAAGTTCAGCTTCTGTGCAGCTTGGTGAGGTTATGTTGAAAATGACCTTTTGTGCAGCCATTTGTTTTGGGGTAAATAAAATTAATTTAATTTTTTAGGTTTTAGATTAATTTACTTTTTTGGGATTAAGAAGTAATTGAAATTCCATTATTCATGTTTCTATGGAGGTAAAGGAATACTGGGTTATTTTTTCTAATTTTTCCAGGGTTTGGGCAGAAAAAAATCAAGGTGGAATCCTTTGCATATACTGTTCTTTGGAAGCATGCTTAACTTGCTCTGTATAGGGCATTTATGATATATTAAAAAGGAGAGGACCAAAGATGGACCCTTAGGGAACACCAACAGATACATTGAGGAAGGATGATAATTCATTTTGCCATTTAACTCCCTAGCATCTATTGGCTAGGTAACTGAAATCAGGTATGTGATGGACTACATAGTGCTAATGTAGACAGTTCTTGTAATAACTTTTGGTGGGATACCAAATCAAATACTTTTTATAATTCTAGGAAGACTGGAGAAAACCAGATTGCCTGCATTTCTGTGTAGGTTTGCAGTGTGGCTAAAGCAGAGAGGGGCAGTGTTATGGACGAAAGCCATGTTGAATTTGTGATAGGTCATTTTCAGTGATATAATTGAGTAGCTGTGATTGGATACATTTCGCAAGGATTTTGGGCAGACAGGACATAATAGGTAGTGGTCTATAATCTGAAATATTTGTGGAAGTGCCTCATTTATGGAGAGGTAAGATATGAGATTTTTGCAGTCTTTCATGATGTAATTGAGGGTTGACCTGATATTTGGAGAGTTTTATAGTGTACATACTGACATTTACTAAAAGTAATTTTTTTTAATTAGCATTGACTTTGGCTTTTTGTAATATTCCATAGGTGATGGTAGGATTGGTAGCTTGCAGGAGTTCTATTACCTTTTCAGGTACTCCATGCTTTTTCTCCACATCACATTAGTAGTTTAGTTGAGCAGTGGACCAAGGGCAGGATAAGATTTAACTCTCTTCTTGATTAGTAGTGCTTGTTCGTCTAGGGTATATAGAGAAGTGTCATGTCATTGAAGTGCTGCATTGTGCTGTCTGAGGCAGGTTTTTTGATATTCTTAGTGTAGAATTTGAGAATGTTAATAAGATTTCTAACAGTTTTAAATAAGGTTGATTTGGTGAATTTACATTTGCATTTACCAAAGTAGGATGGTGAGAATCTGGTAAAATAACAGATTTGGATATATTTTCTGGCTTAGTGGTTAGGATCCAGTCTAGGATTGTTTGTGTAACACTGGATGTTCTTCGTGTTTCACTGTTGCAGTCATTACATTTGGGTAATCTGCTTGGCAGGTTGCCCTCAGTCGGCCTGAATAACAAAGTCTTGGGTCCTGTGTCAGTTGCAGTCTTCTCTTCCATGACGTCAGGTCGTCAGGGGTATAAAACATGCAGCCAACGCCATTTTATTCTATCTTTCTTGCCACGCGGTGCCCGAAACAGAAGCCGTTCACAAGTGCCGGTCGGCTGACTCCTGAAATTTTCGCATTCGAGTTACAGAACCGAAGTCCTCAACTAAAGCTGAGTACCCCGTTGGGGAAACTTTTTCTTGCTCCTTACCGATGTCAGTAAAAGTTTATAATTGCATTACTTGTGGGAAGCAAATACCTCATAAGGATTTTCATTTGTACTTTATTCCTTGCCTAGGCCCAGATCATAACGTGCCTTGCTGTCGGTTTTGTGCTAGATTTAACCAATGCACTATTAAGCGTCTGTATATTTTTGCTGCAAAATATTTTGGATCCAGATGTAATTACCCTGAAATGTCTGTTAGCAATCCGACTACCGGAATTCACAAAAAACACAAAGAAAAAGACAGAGACAGACAGTCAAGGTCCAAAACCGACGAAGCTTCTCCTAAGCCAGTCGCCAGTTCGCCGGTACTCAGTGAGGCGCTTTTGCAGCCCCTGATACCCGCTACTTTTGAGTCACAGGCCTCTACCGAGACCCATGCGGAGTCCGATATGCCGCGAGATTCTCAAAGTATTGAAACCTTGGTTGTCTCTCCCTTGGATGGGTCCGGAGGTGCTGAGCAGGCGCCGGCTTCTGAGGGTGTTTTCAGGCCTCAACATTTTTATATAAAACCGATGCCAGCTTCAAAAACAAGATCAAAAACATTTTCTAAGTCTAAAAAAACGACGCATGAGCCACATGCTCAGGCCCCTATGCCTAAAAAAACAGATCAAAATGGCTGATGACTTAATTACCTTGATCAGGGGTTCCTAATCCCCCCCCCCCCCCCCCCCGCTAATAGGCCTAGGCAAGACACTAGTTATGAATCTTCAGATCAGGTTTCCATTTCTTCTGATCAGGAATTTTCTATACCACCCAATGAGGATTCAGATGCAGAAGAATCCATCCCATCTGCATCTCCTCCTGAGGATTATTCTTTTAGAGAAACCTTGCATACTTTAAGGGAATATTTTCATTGGGAGAGTCAGGATTTCTCTGAATCAAAAAAGAGGCTTAGGGATTTCCTTCTTCCTCAGCATAGGCCTTTGGCTATACCTCCTGTATTAGACATTGTTGATGTGCTTTCGGAATCAAGCATGGCTCATGATTCCTACCTCCAGCTCCTAGTAAGCCAGACTGATATTACATAGTTACTGACTCCCACAAATTTCTATTCAAAAATCCTGCTGCTGACTCTGAGACTATCTCACAGGGTCCCAAAGGTGTAAAGGCCTCTACAGCCAAAAATCCTACCCCCTCTGATAGAGATTCTAGGACGCTGGATAGATGGGGAAAGAAGGTTTATACGTCTGCAACCTTGGCAATTAGGGTCTTAAACTGCCAGTTTCATATGCTTAAATATCAACAGCATGTTATGGGCTTATTGAAACAAAAAATTATGTTGATTTCTGATTGTGTGGAAAATAAAGAATTACAGGAATTATTGCATGCAGCAGAACAGGTTGGAAAGCATATTTTGCAATGTGATTTTGATTCCTTGGAGGCCTCCTGCAGGGCCGCAGTTACTGAATCTGTGATTAGAAGGCATGCCTGGCTCAAGGAGCAAAATCTGCCTGATCATGTTAAAGCTAAATTGTTGGATGCCCCTTTACAGCATGATACTCTGTTTGGTAATAAGGCAGAAGAGGTTTTAAAGAAAATGGAAGATAAAGCTAAATCTGTGCAAACTGTAAAAGATTTCTTATAAGTGCGGCCACCCAGGTTCAGTAGGCACTGGCCTACTAAAAATTGGTCCTTTCCTGTGTCCAACAGAGCCTCTCAAGGCAAATCCAGGCGCTGAAAAGGCTCTAGATACCAATCACAGGGTTCCTACAGGTCAAAGCAATGGGGTGCTTCCACCTCCAAATCTGGAGGAAACAAAGCACAACCCTACAGTAAGCAGTCTCAGTGACTTCCCTCTACCTACACCAAGCACATCTTGTGGCAGCCCCCTCGGGGGAGAAATTAGCACTTCATGCTCAAAATTAGCAGTTAATTACCCAGGACAAGTGGGTATTAAACATAGTATCCCAGGGGTACAGATTTCATTTCCATACTTTGCCCATTCCAAACGGTTGGCCAGATCTGACACAAAATCAATGGGCAGAGGCTCAGAAACAAGTTACGCCCCTCATGGATATGGGGGCTATTCAACCAGTACCAGAACAGCAAAAAGGACAAGGTTTTTATTCAAGACTGTTCCTGGTACCCAGAAAAGACAATGCCTGGCATCCAATAATGGACTTATCGACTTTGAACACGTTCCTGGACATTCCAAAATTCAAAATGCTGACTTTACAACAGCTACTGCCTATGCTGGGCAGGAACGCTTGCTAAGTGACTCTAGACTTGAGGCATACATGCATATCCCAATTAGGGAATTGTGCAGAAGATACCTCCGCTTCAAGGCAGGTTTTTTTGCATTATCAATTCTCTACACTGCCCTTTGGCTTATCTACTGCGCCCAGGGTCTTTACAAAGTGCCTGGTACCAGTAATTGTATTTTGCAGATAAAGAAGTATGCAAATTTATCCTTACCTGGATGACTGTCTCATTCAAGCAGAAAACAAGGACAGTCTTCTTCAACATCTGGCGTTTGTAAAAAGGCTTCTAACATGCCTAGGGTACACAATAAACGAAAAGAAATCACAACTGGTACCCTCTCTAAAAATTACATTCCTGGGTGCAAGCTTGAATACAACTGCCCAGATGGCTTACCTTACGCCAGACAAACAAAGGCAACTGACAACATACTTCAAACAGATGGGCAACAAAAACCCAGTTATCTGCAAGACCAATTCTGCAGGCTTTGAGGTTCATGGCATCCTGCATTCTACTAATTCCATATGCAAGACTGCATATGAGGAAATTTCAATGGTACCTAAAAAGTTTATGGAGTCAACATTGTCACAGTCTGAAAACAATAAATGTTATGTAGTCCAATCTCGCCTACATTCTTACCCGTGGGATCTCGTTTGCCGCTCGTGTAGCTCGGACGTGGTCTCGCTCTTGGCTGTGGCCAAGTACCCTTTTCTTCTTATATCAGAGAAGTTTTTTGCAAAAAAGCTATTTTAATAGCTAGTGTGTGTGTTCTTGTCTGTATTGTGGAAAATTTGTGTTTTTCTTGATTGCGTATTCTGTGGTATCCCACTAGCTGTTTCCAACGGGCTAGGCCCGTTTCAGTTAGAGGACCTAGTCTGTCCCATTGCTTTCCTTGTGTGCTAAAGTTTTCCCGTGGACTAAAACCATTTAAATTAGAGGTATTAGTCCTCCCCCTTGTATTTGTGTCTGAGGATTGTTTGAGTTGGAGATCTTTGTGGTGGTCTGTCTGTTGTTTGGCTTGTTCCCACGCTTGTGACTGTTTGACCGTTGGTCTATTTTTCAGTTAGTTAATTCTTGTTGGTTAACTATGTCCAAAGATACTAAGGAGCATAAGCCCTCTGGTTTCAAGAAGTGCTCCAAGTGCAGTTATAAAATGTCCATTACTGATGGACACTCTTTGTGTGTACTTCTGGGAGCGATTCATCTCCAGGAATCGTGTAGTTTCTGTCATGCCTTTAGTCCGCGTGTTCTTCAGGAAAGGAAGAACAAATTGATGTTGAAGGGACTTTTGAAACCCTCCTTAGAGGAGGGTCTGGAGAGTGCTTCCAGCTCTAAGGCAAAATCTTCAAAAGCAAAAAAGCGATCTCCGGCTCCATCAGTCTCCTCGGAGCCACTGGAGAAAATAGCAAAGTCTTCATCGACATCCTCGGCTCCATTGTCCTCTGGGCCGCAGGAAGTGTCAGTGGTTATGGAACCTGCTTCGGCTCCAATTTTCTTGGAGCCTGTTCGGAGCCGGTCACCTAGCATTAGGCCAGTATCCCCTCCTCACAGGTCCCCTTCAGAGAGGAGGTCTCTATCTCCTTCCCTATCCTCCAAATCTTCCAGGACCTTATCAGATGTGGACGTCGATAGAGTGGTGCAGAGACTTCAGTCACCGGTACTGACAAAATTGTTCTCTGCTCCGACCCAGTCAGCTCCGGAGCCGGTCCCTCAACCTGCATCGGTACTTCCTCCTCCGAGCACATCTCAGCTTTCGGAGCCGGAGTGCTCGGCTCCGTGTGATGTCCCTAGGTCGGTTCCGACCGCCCCTCCTGGCTCAATGGTTCCGACGTCAGCTCCGACCCCGTCGGCACCATCCACGGGGTTCAGGACTCAGGATTCTTTGGTCGGACACGATGGAGAAGCTTCGGGACACCTCTCTGCGCTTCGGCACGGGAAAGCCTGACTCCTGTCTCGGCTTCGAAGGCTGGTCGTTCTTCATATCCGGGAGGACCAGCCTTTGCGGCCATGCGGAGCAGCTGGCCAGGTCGTCAGCGGCATCATACGGGTCGGTCATTCTGTCCCCTACAACACCGGTGCAGGTCTCTGATCACCATCTGCCTCTGGACAGCGGAGGCCCAAGGCCTCAGGGTACCCCCACGAGTGGTCCCCATATTTCTGAGGGCTCCTCAGAGTTTTTGCCTGAGGAGCCACCCAGAAAGAAAACGTGCAAGAGGAAGCACATAGATTCCCAGGATGTGTCTCGCATCAGACACCGACCTCGAGAAATCGAAGGGGTCCCCTAAGTCATCCTCTGAGGATGTTTCTTTCTCTGACATCCTAGAGATTTTGAAGCAAAGAAGTGACTGGCCATCCAAAGCCCCCTCCGAGGAGGAGTCTGTCTTCCTGAAGGCCTTTGGTGCTCAGCCTTCCACCTCCTTGGTAACTCCACCCTTCGAGCTTCTGGATTTGGTTTGTCGAAGGGTGTGGGAAACCCCTGACTCTGTGGAACCAGTCCCCAGGAGACCCAATAAATTTTTGTCTGCTCTTCCTGATCAGGAATTTCTCTCCAAGGGAAGTCCCTGTGGATGCCATGGTGGTGGCAGCTGCCACCCAGAAGGAATTAGCGGAGACTTCTTCCACCTTACATCCCCTAACAAGGAGTCTAGGACTATGGACCGGTATGGGAAGTGTACGTTTTCTTCAGCGACCTTTACCTTACGGTCACTGAATTACTTATCACACTTTACATGGCTCCAGAGAGATCTCCTCTAGGAGCTTGGAGATACTCTCACGGGTAACGTGTCTGAGGCGGTGGCCCAGATGGTCAACGCTCAGTTGTCTACACTCAATTCCATCGCAAACTCCTCCATGAGGCTAATCTCCTACACAGCCGAGGGAGCGAGTGGGGCAGCAAGTTCAGGAGTTGCTCTTAGGAGGCAGGCCTGGTTGAGCCTTTGTCATTTCGCAGAGGCCTTCAAGTCTTCATTCACCAACGCCCCGTTTGATGGTTCCTCTTTGTTCGGAACCAAGGTGAAAGACACACTCACTAGGTGTGAGCAGGAGGGAAAAACTCTTGTCTGCCATAGGAGTCCATTTTTCCCTTCCCTCTAGGCCTTATCCCAAGGCCCAGAGGGGTGGCAAAATGTGGTTCAAGAAATCAGAGTTTTTTTTCCCGGTGCACAAGGTGAGCCCCACTCCAGAGGCAGGGGAGGGGGTGGTTATTCAGGGAGACGCCGCCCTATGGGCAGCGGTGGCCCTCGCAACTCGGGAGACCGCGATTCCTTTCGTGGTTCTCCCTACTGCCGCTCCTGGTGGGAGGCCCGACTGTGCGTTTCCGGAGCCAGTCGGGGGTCGAATCTCATTATACCCGGAGGCCTGGCAAGATATCACCCAGGACCAATGGGTTCTACGAATAATTTCCGGAGGATATGTCATTCCCTTCTCGTCAAATCCCCCTCCAATCAAGAAAATCCCAGATGTTCCACCCAGTCAAAGGGATTACGCATCTTTAGAAGTTTCAAAGCTGCTAGAAAAAGGAGCCATCCAACATATTCCCTCAGACCAGATCGGATTAGGGACTTACTCCAGATTCTTTTTGGTGCCGAAAAGGACAGGGGACCTGAGACCCATTTTGGATCTCAGCTGATTGAACACCCATGTGCAAAAGTCCAAGTTCCGAATGATCACATTGCAGTCTATTCTCCCATTTTTGGGAAAAGAAGTGTGGATGTGCTCCATCAACCTCAAGGATGCTTACTACCACATAAAGATGGACAGGGCATCCAGAAGTCCCCTACGCTTCCAGCTGGGAGCCAATTACTTTCAGTTTCGAGCCCTGCCCTTTGGTCTCACCACAGCCCCGAGGGTGTTTACCAAATGCATGGCAGTGGTGACTGCTCACTTGAGACGTCAGGGATTCCAAGTGTTTCCGTACCTGGACGACTGGCTCCTTACTGCCACCACCACGCATCTACTACTTCAGACCAGGGACGCTACTATCAACCTATGTCAACAGTTGGGCATCACATTGAACTGGGAAAAATCTGCCTTGTTGCCCTCACAACGTGTCACTTTTATAGGCGCTGAATTAGACACTGTCCTCATGCGGGCGTTTCTACCACAGGAAAGAATCAGGGTCCTACAACAACAGGTTTATGCCTTGCTCCCTCTGAGAAGAATGAAGGCAAGTTGGGTCCTCCGATTGTTGGGGACAATGGCTGCTACGATTGTTAGTCCCTCTGGCAAGGTTACATATGAGGCTCCTTCATTGGCTACTCTTCGCCCAGTGGTCTCTTCAATATCTTCCACTTTCTCACCCTATTCTATTCACAGACAGGTGCAAACAGGATCTCATTTGGTGGCTTCGCACCGATGACCTCAATGTGGGAAAGCCCTTCATTCCTGCGCCCCCGGTTGCCACGGTGACCACGGATGCCTCCCAGATGGGGTGGGGCATTATCTAGGCAGGACAGTCCAAGGCACGTGGCAAGAGCACGAGATGCATCTGCATATCAGTGTCCTGGAGATGAGAGCTGTGCTACTAGCGTTGCAAGCACTTCAGAGTTTTCTTCCTCTCGGGACTATTGCTATCCATCCAGACAATATGTCAGTGGTGTGGTATCTAAACAAGCAGGGAGGAACCAAGTCATATCTCCTTTGCAGAGAGGCCATGCGAGTGTGGCAGTGGGCAGTGTCTTCCCAACGTTTTCTGGTAGCAATGCACATTCCAGGGAAGTCCAATGTGATCGCAGACAGGCTAAGCAGAGCTATTCTGATGCCTTACGAGTGGTCCCTGAACTGTCAAGTTGCGGAGCAGATCTTCCGCAGGTGGGGTCAGCCTTGCTGTGACCTTTTTGCCAGCCCCCTCAATGCCAAATGCAGCAGCTATTTCACCCTGATCCCCCCCTCAAGGGGAGTCACCCAATGACGCTCTAGTCCATGATTGGCCCTCTGGTCTACTATATGCCTTCCCTCAGGTTCCCTTGCTGTCAAAGGTTATTCAGAAAGTGCAATCCTTGGGAAGCAAAACAATTCTGATTGCCTCACACTGGCCTCGTAAAATTTGGTTCCCTTTTCTCCACCCCTATCTCATGGACATTCCTTGGATTCCGGACCCACAACCAGACTTACTGACTCACATGTCAGGGCAGCTCCATCCCTCTCTTCGGACCCTCCGGTTGACAGCCTGGCTACTCCACTTCCATCATTAGTTAGGTTTTACCAATTTTTGCTGGAGGTTGTTCATATTTTATCTTCCTCTCATAAGCCTTCGACCAGGAAGATTTATTACAGCAAATGGAAGAGGTTTGCAATCTGGGCACATGCCAAAAAGATTGACCCTTACACAGCTCCAACTTCGTCTGTATTGGAGTTCCTGTCTATGCTTTTTAACCAGGGTTCAGCGGCCGCAACCATTAAAGTCCAATTGGCGGCGATTTCTACCTTTTATGTCGCAGATTAACCTAGTCTAATGGCACATACACTCTGTAAGCCTTTCCTGAAGGGCACTTTGTTACTTCGTCCTCCGGTCTCGGAACCTGTTATGCCTTGGGTCTTTGTTCTACAGGGTCTTACTTCACACCCCTTTGAGCCTGCAGCCACTTGCGATTTAAATTTCTTAACTTGGAAGACTGTCTTTTTGGTAGCTATCACGTCAGCCAGATGCGTTTCGGAGCTTCAAGCTTTATCAATCAAAACCCCTTATTTGATTTTTCATAAGGACAGGGTTTCTCTCAGACCGAACCCCTCCTTTCTTCCTAAAGTAGCGTCATTTAGTAACCTTAACCAATCTATTGAATTGCCAGTGTTTTTTCCTCCGTTCCCAAACAAGGCAGAATTAATATTTCATTAATTGGATGTGCACAGACCATTACGTTTTTATTTGCACAGAACAAAAGACCTCAGAAAATCTGATCAGTTGTTTGTTTCATTTTCGGAAAACAGAATTGGTTCTCCTGTTTCCAGAGTCACGTTGTCCAGGTGGATTTCCAGTTGTATTTCTTTCATTTATACCTCAGGGGGAAAAGATTTATCGTTCCGGGTGAAGGTTCACTCTACCCGGTCTGTATCTACATCTACAGCTTTTTAGGCCAGATTGTCTATGGATGGTATTTGTGCTGCAGCTACTTGGGCATCTCCTCACACCTTTGTTACTCATTATAAGTTAAATGTGGTATCTAGGGGCAGGTCTTCCTTGGTTCCACAGTGCTCAGGAGTATTTTCCACTGAGCCTCCCAGGATTTAGGTGCTGGGGACGCTGTCCCACGGGTAAGAATGTAGGCGAGATTGGACTACATAACATCAAGAAGTTAAGTACTCACCATAATGTTCGATGTATGTAGTCAATCTCGCCTCACATTCTTATTTACCCCCCCCCCCCTTCCCCCATCCTGGAGGATCTGGAGGTTAGGCCTGGTTTCAGAGTTCCCTTCATTCTTGGTTTGTTTTTCCTTTCCTTAGGTGCTGTTATTCATGGAGAATGAGTGCTGGTGCTCGCAGCAAACTAGATCTGGGGCTAGAGAGCAGTGCAGCATGGGATACCATCTTAGCCCAGCCAATAGAAAGACTTTTAGCTAAAAAGTATGGCCCAGTCTGAGCCGAAATTCTGTTGCAAACCCACGGGTAAGAATGTGAGGCGAGATGGACTGCATACATCGAACATTATGGTGAGTACATAACTTCTTGTTCCTCTCATTCCCTGCCTACAACAGGAGTTTCTTTGGTGGGCAGAGACATGTCACCAAAACAAGGGACTGTCATTCACTCTACCCCCTGCCACCCAAACCCTAACTACAAATTAATCAGACTATCCTGGGGGGGGGGCTACCTGGTGGGGAGATGCATTCAGGGCATATGGAGCCCAAAACAAATACATCTGCATATCAACCAGAAAGAGATGCTAGCTGTTCAAAATGCTCTGACAGCCTTCAAGGACTTACTTCATTCAGGACAACTACTGATAAAGACGGGCAACACCACGGTTATATGGTACATAAACAAGCAGGGGGGTACACATTCCTACCCCCTTTGCAGACTAGCCATGGCATTGTGGAACACAGCCTTGACTTACCAAGTACATCTTCAAGCTCAATTCCTGCCAGGAAAACAAAATACTCTGGCAGACGACCTAAGCAGAAATCTTATGGACCCTCACGAGTGGAAACTGGATCCACAAATCTTCAGCATGGTAACACAGAAATTGGGCAGCCCAGACATAGATCTATTTGCCTCTCCCCAAAATTATCAACTGGACAAATTCTGCACAAGGACTTATCACAGACAAGCATGGAAAGTGGATGCCCTATCCTTCAGTTGGAAAAACCTATCAGTCTATGCCTTTCCCCCTCTGCCTCTTCTCTCCAAGGTCTTACTAAAGGTCAGACAGGAAAAACAAAAAATGATCGCCAGCACTGGTGCCCAATTCTATGGAATATGTCTGAACTCCCTCCTTGGTACTTGCCTCAAATACCTCATCTACTGTCTCAGCAGAACAATCAAATTCTGCACACTCATCTCCAAACTCTGAACCTTGCAGCATGGTCGATCATTGAATTATTCAAATAACACCTCTCAATAAATCTGTGATGCATGTAATTTTGGAAGCCATAAGGCCTAGTACTAGAAAATCTTATGCTGATAAATGGAAGAGATTCTGTGCTTGGAACCAAGCACAAGGAACAACGGACACAGCAAAACCAAATATCCCTCAGATTTTGCAATACTTGACTGAGATGCTTGACAAGGGCCTATCTTTTTCTTTAATAAAAATCCATGCCTCTGCCATCTCGGCTCATTATAAAACGGAGCCTCTCATCTTTTCTCATCCTCTGCTAAAACAGTATCTTAGAGGGGTCAAAAATTTAAGGCCTCCCAGAAGATCACCAACTCCTGCATGGGACCTCAATTTTGTGCTGGAAAAACTCACCCTGCCTCCTTTTGAACCAGCAGCTACTGCAGATATAAATTTTTTATCTTGGAAAACAGCTTTCCTTTTGGCAATCACTTCAGCAAGAAGGGTTTCAGAACTACAGACTCTCATGGCTGTGGAGCCTTTTGTTCCATTTTACCTGGACAGGGTAGCCTTCAGGACCAATCCTTCCTTTATGCCTAAGGTGGTATCCATTGTGGCTCTTAACCAAACTATTCACCTGTCAACTTTTTACCCAAATCCGCAGAACAAGGGGGAGCGGATTCTGCATTCATTGGACGTACGCAGACAACTAAGATTCTACTTAAACAGGGCCAAATTTCTACGAACGTCTGAGCAACTACTGGTGGCATTTGCTTCAGGATCAGAGGGGGAGGCTATATCAAAGCAGACTATTTCTAAGTGGATAAGCCACTGCATTCGTTTCTGCTACTTGCACCATGGTAAACCGGAAGTATACCCTTCACTTTTGAGATCAGATCACAAACTAATCTCGCTGGAGGTCCTCATCCCACCCCCACCTGAAATAAAAAAGACCACAGTAAAGAACTTCTCAAAAGCCGACTTCACACTTCTAAAGACTAGTGTGGTCTCCTTTAAGGCCCCGAGCGGGAAAACAGTACTCAAGCCGCTGAATCACTTACAAATGCCTTCTACCAGCACCTGCAGGACTGCATGGATAAGGCAATCCCAAGCAAAACAAAGACTCTTTGTACCAAAGGCAAGCGTCCAGTCTGGTGGACCCCAGCCATAAACAAACTCTACAACAAAAGGAGGAAGCTACTACAAGATAGAGCAAAATCCTTAAAAGGTAAGACACCCTTGATCACTATAAGTAAAAAACTAAGAGCTCTCATAAAATCATCCAAAGCAAATTTCGAGAGAAAAATAGCTAAAGACTCAAAAGACAATCATAAGGCCTTCTTTAGCTATGTTAGAAACCTAGGAGGAAACTCCCAGATATGCTCAGAACTAGTTCAAAATGATGTGAAGATTACTGATCCTACAGACATTGCCAACATACTGGCTGACAGGTTCAGTGCAAACTTCTCCCCTCCCCAAAAGGAGAGATATCTATACCAAACGATTGCAGCCCCCAAACATCGCCAGCCCAAGTGAGAACTGCTCCCTCCAAACCAAAGAACACAGCATCCAGGGGACCCGATGGTGTCCCCGGCTGTGTGCTCCACGAAGTCAATGAGGAATTAAACCCACAGCTAGGACAGCTGTTTAATCAAAGTCTTACCTCTGGATACGTACCCAGGGAGTGGCGCACTGCAACTGTGGTCCCACTTCACAAAGGCGGTGCCTCCACCGACCCTGGAAATTACCGCCCATTAGCTTGACACGCCTTATCTGCAAAGCCATGGAGAGGATCATAATGGACCTCATAAATAAAGACATAGGCAATTTCCAGACTTTGGATCCAACCCAGTTTGGCTTTGTCAAAGGCAGATCATGCCTTTTAAACTTGGTTGACTTTTTGAAACAGTCACCAAAGCCATTGACGAGGGAAAGGCAGTCCATACAGCCTACCTCGATCTGGCTAAGGCCTTCGATACAATACCCCACTCGGGTATCATTGAAAAACTCATAAGCTTAAATGTTAACCCATACATCACAAGATGGGTTGCAAACTGGCTGAGTGACAGAACCCACAGGGTCAGAGTTGCTGGCGCCATGTCAGACTCAAAGCCTGTCACAAGTGGTGTCCCACAGGGCTCAGTCCTGGGCCCACTCTTGTTTGGCATCTACTTTTCAAGTACAAGCAAACACAGGAGGGTTATGGCTGACAAAGTTTGCAGATGACTGCAAACTGGGCGCCATAGTAGAAAACACATCTGACACAGATATCCTTCAGAAGGGTCTCACAGAAACGGATAACTGGTGCCAGAGCCACGGCCTGAAGTTAAATGCCAAAAAATGCATAGTCATACCCTTTGGGAAAAACAAGGTTACCCCTAGCTACCAAATAGGTGGCAATCCACTGAGCACAGAAGAAGTTATCAGGGACCTGGGGACCCAGGTTGATAGTAGTCTGTCATTCGACACCCATGAAGCTAAAGTAGTCAGGAAGACCTTCTACATTGCCCACCTTATCATGAAGGGATTCTCATCTAGATCAAGGGAGGTTATAGTCTCCCTTTACTCATCACTCATCAGACCAATGATTGAGTACAATGCCCCATTCGGGATGTATCTGACCCGACACTTGCAGCAGCTGGAGAGGCCACAAAAGTTCCTCACCAAAAGGATAAAGGGTCTCAAAAATCTGTCCTATGCTGCCCGACTGAAAGAACTCCAGCTCTATTCAGTCGCACGCTTGCTCAGAGGTGACCTTTGCCTAACATACAAGGCCATGTCAAACCCAGATTTGATGAATATGCTTCACCTCAAAAATCTAGATCCATCAGAGCCACAAGGGCGGGAGACTTAAACCTCGACACGGCTATTAATAGGACGTGCTGGAGGGATAGATTCATCACCCAAAGACTCCCTATGCTGTGGAACAAAATCCCAGTACATGTGAGGCAGAGCACCTCGCTGGCCTTGTTCAAGAGAAATCTTGACCAATGGATGGGAGATCGCAGATATACCCCAGGGATTACCTCAGTGTCACTGCTCGACAGAGGCACAGCAAAATAATGGGTATAGTTCCCCATACTAAAGGGGTGGCGTAAGCCACAAAACGATGGGCTAGGCTTGTAAATGCCCTCGGGCAGATAGCCTAGTATGAACCCATGAACCTGTGCCCAAGGGAATCTGGTCACATTCCACCAGGGCTGCCTCTACTTCAGCAGCCTTTCTCAGAGGAGTTCCAACCAAAGACATTCTAGAAGCTGTTAGTTGGAGCTCTGTTCATACTTTTACAAAGCATTATCATTTGCCTCTCTTCTCCAAATCCAGGGCAGGCTTTACCACTGCAGTTCTGCAGGGCCTTATAGCCGCTCCTAATGCTATTTAGTTCCGTCCTCCCATCCGTAGCTTTGGGATTCTACCCAAATGTAATGACTGCAACAGTGAAACACAAAGAACATAGTACAGTTGTGTACACTTACCATAAATGTAGATGTTCGAGTGTATTCACTGTTGCAGTCCGGTTACCACCACCCCCCTTTTCTATAACTTCTCTTTCCTTCACTATATTCTAAAGCCTTTGTGGTGTATTTGCTTTTAGATTTAGATGAAGGTAAAGTTTATGTTGCTAAAAGTGCATTTTCATATATATTGCTGTTTATTTATATATATATATATATATATATATATATATATATATTTTTCTGCTCCCCATTTGGGGGGCACCTGACATCTGGGGCAAGAAAAACTGAATAAAATGGCATCAGCTGCATGTTTTATACCCCTGATGTCATGGAAGAGGAGACAGCAACCGACGCAGGACCCAAGACTGTTATTCAGGCCGACTGAGGGCAACCTGCCAGCAGATTACCCAAATGTAATGACTGCAACACTGAATACACTCAAACATCTACATTTATGGTAAGTGTACACAACTGTACTTTTTGTTGAACCTAGTAGCGACATTGATTAGTTAGATTAAGTTGTAACGGTGACCACAGGAGGTGGAGGGATTCTGGTTAGATGGGCAGGATAAATGGTCTGAGAAATTCTACTTTACATTAATGTTACCTATGATAATGATCTCATGAGATATATTAGTTGAAGCCCATGAAAGTGTATATTCCATTATCGCTTGGATTGTATTCTTCCTTACTTCACAAAGTTTTTTTTTGGCTGTTGATTTGTAAGGCTAGTACCAGTATTTCATTGTAGAAGAGGGGTTGTCTTGAAAGTAAGACTTATATGCACATAATTAGAAAATATATCTGCCACAACACCTGCTGTTTTATGGAGTCAGTAGAGTCAAAGGAAATTGTAGCCTGATGGCAGTATTTGTGTATTTGTTCATTGGAAATGTTTGCATTCAGCCAGGTTTCATTTAGTATGAAGATATCAGGGTTGTGAAGGAGAAACCAGACCGGAAGGGATTACAGTTTATTGCATAGACTTCTGATGTTGTGGTGGAATACTTGAGTGTTGTAAGGGGATTGTAGGAATGGATAGTGGTAATGGGGTTAGAATTAGTAGGTGCAGGTAAGCTGCCAATCCTGCAACTGGATTAAGAAGAATATATCCATTGAGAAAAATTTGCATTGCTATAGAGTGAGTAGCTTGCTGGTTGGTGGGTATATTGTTTTTAGTATATATTTTGGAGGACTAAGGTACTTACAGGATTTGCCATGAAGGAAGAGTGGTTTCAATGGGTGTGCAAAAGTTAGGTTAAGAAGGGATGGAAAAATGTTAGAATATGGTGAAGTAACTGTATTAAGTTTGTGAATGTTGGTAGGAGGTTGTTAAAGCATTATGTGGGAGCTGAGTGATAGATGGTCGCCACAGATAACAGTAACAAAAAAGTGAGTTAGTTGTATTCATTGGATCATATTACAGTAGAGAGAGTAAATAAGTGGGTAAGAGTTTGTGGAGAGGTTTGAGTTGGGATCGGTGCTGAGGAGTTTGGTGGAAATCATGAAAGGGAAAGATGGGGAATTACCAAAGGCCTAGCATTAATTTAAATTAATTGTGGCCAGTTTGGTAAAACTCGTGTATGTTCACAATTTGTGGCAAAAAGGATTGGAGCAAAAACTGAAGAATCACAATTAAAAAGCAAAGTGCTAGCCAGGAGCAACATACCATCAAGATGCTAAAATAAAAGAAGTGAAGCATAAGTGGAGCTTTGTATTACATTAAAAAAAAAAAAAAAAAACAGGATGAGTTATTGAGTGAGGTGATAGATTTATCCTTTGACTTATCACAATGTGACAACAGAGGGCCTATAGAATTATTCCACTGTTTTGTTAAAAAAAAAAAAAGGATTGTAGATATGCGAGTAAACTGCAGAAATAGCTGCGTGGTTGTTGTGGAAGTTGTTCAGATGTGAGCTGGGTGATGAAAAGTACATCAAATTAGACTGGACGAAATACATTTGCCCACAGTAGAGATGTAGACAGTGCGATTGATAATGCTGGTTTCCCTTGAGAAAATAAAGGAGGAACTAAATAGACAGAGAGGGGAAAAAACTGTTAGATGTGTTACCCTTTGATTTCATGAAACAGATAATTGCAGGGTTCCTTGCTATGTTGTGCTCATGTTAAAGTTTTGGACTCTGGGGGAAAAAAATGGCCAGTACCTAAAACTTTGGTGGTGATTCCAAGAGAGGAAAAAAAAAATTTACTTCTGATGTGGAGCTCAACTGAATAGGAGCAAGCTGTAACCCTCTAGAGGGAGTTGCTTGATTTAGCAACAGAAAAGCAGAGTTTAATGGGCAAAAGAGTACGTTTGTTTAAATGCAGGGTAGAAGACCTTTAAATGTAAAATCTGTGAATGGTCAGGGCACGAGCTTAAATGCTGTAAGAGGGAGTCTGCCAGTCAGTAAGTGGCTGCCAGCCTTTGTAAAATGTGAAGTTGGCCAATGGACAAGTCGTGTCACCAGCAAGAAGATGTGGCAGCATTGCAAGAGAAAATCGATAGAATGTTTTCAGAAGTCTTGATTTTTTTTTTTTTTTTTGGCAGTCTTAATGATTTCATAAAATTGAATGAGAAACTCAGAGTTATTAATAAATAAACTTGTTGGCTAGGCTTACTTAGGCCCTTGGGCCGATAGCCTAGTACCTACCTATGAACTTAAGTATCCAATCACTTAAGATGATTTGGAGAGAGTGCAGAAGTCTGAAGTTGAACAGCAGGAAAAGATGAAAATGGAAGGCATAAAAATGAGAGAGAGAGAAGTTAATAATTAGATAACAGAACCAAAAGATTAAACCTTAAATTAGTGTATGTTCTTGAGGAATTAGGGGGCAGCAGTTCTACTCATTTTGTGAAGCAGTGTGGACCGAGATGCCTGAAAATAAGATTTTCATTGATAGAGTACATATTTGATTGAGAAAGATTGATGGTTTTAAATTTCAGACTTTGGTACTAAAGGAATGGATCCTTAATCAGGTTGTGGAACAAGGGCACAGTTTTGAAAATTGGAGAAGTGTTTGTATCCCGTGAAAAGTCATTTTCTATAGTAATCAGAAGGAACAGTTGTGTTCATGTTATAAGATTCTGATGTAAACCAGGATATTCTTCAGGATGCCATACTCAATGATTTTCAAAATATATGTCTATGCAGGACTAAAACCTTTTTTTGAATTCTGAGCAGGGTTTATTGAAATTCGGAAATATATCAAAGAAATACACAGTGTGACCCAGATGAGCAGCAAAAAGTGGCAGATGCAGTTTCACCAGTCCCATTAAAAAGCTGCTCTGAGGTATCCAGTGAAGCCTTTCTCACTGTTTTAAAAGAAGATGTAATATAAAATAAATGAAGCTGCACCTGTCAGCTAAGGCATTAAGGGTCTCTTTAATATCAGAAACAACAGTGGGTTTAAATGAAAACAAGGACGATGAAAAATTACTAATGGTCGTCATAATGACTGGTTTATTTAAAGTGAAGGGGTTAACAATAATTTGGGTACATTTGTTGATGAGCAACTTGCCTGATATGTTCATAACTTCCCTCTGTTATGCTGAGAGAGAGAGAGACAGTCGCACTTTATTTATGAAAACCTAATGCCAGTATTTACCTGCATGTTCAATTAGCCATTGTGGTCTGTCTTCACTTTGAATGCTAATGGCTAAGGCTTTTTTTCTGAGGGTTATTAGATTCTCAATTATTGTATAGATTGTTTACATACAAATGCTGCTTACATGAATAACTTTATAAATCATTCTGTTTAGAGCTTAGTAAGTTGATCATGAATTGTGTAGCTATATTATTAAATTCTGCTACATTTATTGAACATTGGAGGCAGTTCTTGCATTTGAAGATGCCGATGTCTATGCAGTCATGGAAACTTGGTTCAGGGCTGCAGAGAGCACCCCTGCCTTACCAGGTTATACCTCATTCCACACATTCTGACCCTAAAATGAGGTTGGGAAGAATAAGGGTGGTGGAGTTTCTGTCTTCATTAAGGACAGGCACACCTGACTGGTTTGCCAGCATGAAGTACTGGAACTACTCCAGGTGCAAATGACAGTTGGCAAGACACCCATCCAAGCTGTAGCAAGCAATAGACCTTCCTCCATGACTCAGGACACCTACTCCTCTTACCTAGACCTACCTGACTCCATCAAGTTACCCCCTAACACCCTGATCATTGGTGACTTCAACTACTCCCCCATTGACTGGATGAACTGTTCCTGCACTTAATGCAGTCAGTCAATGATTCCTTGACTTCATCAGTTCTAACGCACTAGACCAGCTCATCTCATCCCCCACAAGGGGAGATAGCATTCTGGACTTGGTTCTCACCAACATGGGTGACTGGTGCACTACTTGCACTTTATGTTCCTTCCTGGTGAGGTCAGATCATCAGACTGTCTCACTCGAAGTTTCTATCCTACCCAACCCCCCGCCCCCAGCCACAATCAAGCTAAAAAAACTTCTCAAAAGCGGACTACAACCTCCTAAGGGAGGGTGTCAGTAGCTTCACACCACCACCCTCCTTAGAGGATGCAGACAGCTATACTGAACAGTACGCCAGTGCAGCATACAAGCACCTGTACAACTGCATGGAGTCAGCCATATCCAACAGAACTAAAACCTGCTCCTCAAGGAAAAACAATCCTGTTTTGGTGGACATCCTCTATCAACAGGCTTTACAGCAAAAGGAAGAAACTGTTATCCATGGATAGAAAGGAACAAATTCCAGGCTGAAAAACTCCCTCCTTAGCCTCAACAGGCAAATTAGATCACTAGTGAAAACCTCTAAATCCAGTTATGAATCGAAACTAGCCTCCAAAATGAAGGGAAACCACAAAGCCTTCTTCAGTTATGTCAGGAACCTCCATGGCAAAGCCCAGGTTTGTTCTGAATTAGTACTTAACAGTATCACTTACACTGATCTTTTTGACTTAGCCAACTTGCTAGAAGATAGGTTCAACACAAACTTCACCCCTTGCCCCCCCCAAAGGCCCTTTTGACATCCCCGATACCTGTCCTGCACCTCACATCTCCGTAGATCAGGTGTTGAAAGGCACTAGCCAAGGCAAAGACGACAGGTTTTTTGGGACCTGATGGTGCAGAATACAGCTTGGGATACAATCTCCAGCAAGAAATGGCTTCACCATTGAGCAACCCTATTCAACCACAGCCTAAGTACAGGCTTCATTCCAGCAGAGTAAAGAACTGCCATTGTCATCCCCTTGCACAAAGGTGGTGCCACTACTGACCCTGGAAACTATCTCCCCATTAGCTTGACACGTCTGATCTGTAAAGCCATGGAGCTTATTGTTATGGATCTCATAAGCAAGGACATAGGTAATCTCTAAGCACTTGACCTCACCCATTTCAGATTCGTCAAGGGCAGCTCTTGCCTGTTGAACCTGGTTGATTTCTTTGAGACTCTCACCAAGGCCCTGGATGAGGGAAAGTCGGTACATACAGCTTACCTTGATTTGGCCAAGGCCTTAGACAAAATCCCTCACACAGGCATCATCGAAAAGCTTGGTGTAAATCCCTATCTCATCAGGTGGGTGGCCACCTGGCTCACCAACAGCACCCTCAAGGTCAAAAAAGGTGCCTCTACCTCCGATAGCAGACCTGTCACAAATAGAGTTCCCCATGGATCTGTCCTGGGACCTCTACTGTTTGGCATCTACTTCTCAGAGGTTTAGGCAAAGACAAAAGACCTGCGGCTGACCAAGTTTGCGGGCAACTGTAAGTTGAGTGCCATCATCGACTCCCCAAATGATGTTAACATACTGCAAATGGGTCTCACAGCAACTAATAACTGATGCTAAAGTCATGGGGCAGGATTCACGAAGCCTCCGTGTAAGAGTTATAACTCATACACGGAGGCTGCAGTTAAACGGAGTGATGTCAGCATGCTCTGCATATTCATGAGAGCATGCTGAATCACACCAAAGGCTAACACGGTCCATGTAAGACAGTAGGGGGCGTGTCCGTAGGCCGAGCCCTGTAAGCGGACACGCCCCCAGAAGAGTAAAAGTGCCCAAAGTAAACACCCATGCCAGAGTCCATGGAAATGTGAATAAATACAACACAACACATGTCCCCACAGACTACGAACATAAAATGTACAAATGAACATCACATAATTTTTTTTAAATTGTAAAGATGTTTAACCGTGAGTGCGCTCGTATGCGCGGGCGTGCCCGTAGCGCAGCTACAGTTAGCAGTCAGTGGGAAAGCATATAAGAACTAAATATGCAAAGTAAGCCAAGAAGCAATAGCGTAGCGGTAGAGATGTTGGCTGAAGAGCAGGCATTCATGGTTCGAGCCCCCACAACACCAATTTTTGTTTTTAGCAAAATAAGCACGAAACAAGTCCCTGACAAATATGTACACATAAAATCACATTTTATGTAAAATGTAATGAAATAGCCCATTTATATTGAAGAAATGTGAGGTAACAAAGCAATAAAAAATGCCAGATGTGCCCATAGCTGAGCTACAGTTTAACAGGGTGAGTGCATCTGCCCGTAAGTGAGCAGTAGTTTAACTGGTGCAAAATGAATGCCCGTAGCCGAGCAGTGGTTTAACATGCTGAATCTATGTGCCCCTAGCTGAGCTGAGCGTAATATGCGTGCCGATAGCCAAATGAGGCTTAAACCAGCGTGCCCCATTTGCGCGGAGCTGCGCACCGCAAAAACAAGCTAACCGGCAGGCAACGTTGAGCAAGCCGTAACAAAACTGCCTTTACACAGACACACCCCTCAGCTTGTCTAGACTGTCATAAAAAATAAAAAGTAGTGGCCAGGTTCGAACCCAGGATACTATACACCATAGTCAAGGTACCAAACCACTAAGCCATGACAGCAGTACCTATAAATGCAATAATAGCTAATATATAGGAATGAATATAAACTGGAGCATGACAATGCAGGTTTACTGAAGTTGATACTATTCCAAAATGGCCAATCACAGATATGTGCGGGAAAAACGGACTATATAAGCCCCATAGGTGGGAATACACAGCATAAACGATTGTAGAACTGAACTGCAGCCAGAATGACAGGAGTAGGAGAGGGTAGTTGCTTTCGAGCACAGAGGTGGGGCGTTGAGGAGTCCAGGTACATGGTCTGGCTCCTAGTCCACAATCATGAGGCCCAACTCATGCATGGCCAGGTCCTCTGGGGAGCATACAGGGCTGAGGCGTGGGACCGGTTGGCTCATGATCTCACCAGTGCCACAGGGATTCCAAGGACTGGTGAGCAGGTCCATCACCACCATGCGGACCTGAAGAGACGCAAGCAGGACCAACTGAACCTTTGGATCCAGGAGGCCCGGCAAATGCCCAACGCCCCACTACTGAGTAAGTTACATTTAATTATGTATGTAAGAAATTAAACTAGCTGATATTATGGAGATGTGTATTCCAATATTACTTCATTTATATTACAGCTGCAAGTGTCCGTTCTGCGAACCACAGAGCCTATGGAGATAGGCTGGTGCGGTTGCGCCACCAGGCAGGTCAGTAATCCACTACCAGTAACTGTAAAGAAATATAAAAGTATGACAGTCAGCAAAAGAGTGCAGTGTAGTCACTAAGGAATAAAATGTGCAAGTAACAGTGTGAAAGTGTCTGCAAGTATTGCTTGATTTCAAAAGTGTGTTGCAGCCTGTAAGCCAAACAGAAAAATGAAAATGTCTGACATAAATTCTGAAATAAAAATGCCCCACCTGTAAGAAAATAGTACACAACCTGCAGCAGGCTGAAAAGTATAGCTGCAGAAGATGATGAAATCACATGTGTGAAATATATCCCTGTTGAAATACTGAAACATGACAGAAGTGAGACTGCTGGAAAGGATTGTAATAACTACAGGTAAAACATGCCAATAAAGCCTAGAAGCAAGTACCATCCTGAATAGTAAAATGAAAACAAGTGAGAGAGTGTGAGAAAGTGTCATGAATCCAGCAATACAGTAGTAATAACCCCTGAATAAAGTATACTGCAGTCAAGACAGAATGAAATGCATGTGAGAATCAAAACCAAGCAGCAAAATCTGTTCAACGTGTTGCTGCATCTGGAATGTGTATCCCAAAATCTGGATATGTTGCTCTCAGTCTGCAATATGCAAATAGTATGATTGTCCAATATACCAAACATCCACACTTGTCTATAGCTATATAAAGCAAATGTAGCAGGATGATGTAGCTGAACAAAGCTAGATATGAATGTGTATGAAGAACAATAAAATGTATATTGATGTTGCAGTAACAGTCCTATCACCAAGTTGAAATAGTTATCATATTGGAAACTGTAGTTAGAACAGTAGTGTGTATATATGTGCAGCTATTAGAAATGTACAGCATATGTATTGGTATTCGAAGGTGTTAATATTATTTGCTTCAACCCACCATATAACCACATATAACCCAATCCAGCAATACAGTAGTAATAACCTCTGAATAAAGTATACTGCAGTCAAGACAGAATGAAATGCATGTGAGAATCAAAACCAAACAGCGAAATCTGTTCAAAGTGTTGCTGCATCTGGAATGTGTATCCCAAAATCTGGATATGTTGCTCTGTCTGCAATATGCAGATAGTATGATTGTCTGATATACCAAACATCCACACTTGTCTACAGCTATATAAAGCAAATGTAGCAGGATGATGTAGCTGAATAAAGCTAGATATGAATGTGTATGAAGAACAATAAAATGTATATTGATGTTGCAGTAACAGTCCTATCACCAAGTTGAAATAGTTATCATATAGGAAACTGTAGTTAGAACAGTAGTGTGTATATATCTGTAGCTATTAGAAATGTACAGCATATGTATTGGTATTTGAAGGTGTTAATATTATTTTCTTCACCCCACCCTATAACCACATATAACCCATTCCACGTGAAAATGGTATGTGCAATCACAATTAACACCCCTGGACGTTTGTCCTGTTGGGTCATACATATTTGCATGTCCGTTGATGCATCTGCCCTGTTCATATATCCAAACCTGATGGCCTGTTGCCATCAATTAACCCTGCATGTTGTTGGACTGTGTATTGCTGTTCAAATTATGCATGTGTTATGCACGCTGTTCAATGGTGTGAATATCTGGGTGTTTGGTTAATGGGAATACTAATGCATGCTGTTACAACTAATCGTGAATGGTATTATATGTCACTAACCCAAACTGTCATGACATAATGCAAAACATAGGACGACAGGGAAGGCGGGTTTCAGCGGACCCACCTCTCCCACCTCAGCTGGCGAGTGCACCTGGCACTAGTGCCCAGTCTGGACCCTCCTCCGGTGGCCCTGTGCCACCTGCGGGTGGAAGCGCTGCAGAGGATGGGGCTCGCCCCCCCCCTCTGCAAGTGTGGCCAGAGGAAAACCACCACTCACCTTCTGTAGCATCCAGACTGTGGTGCGTAGGGAGATTCGGGACTCTGTTCTCGAGCCCCTACGCCAGCTTGAGGCACGGGTGGCACAACTTACGGGCATGCCTGTTGCCCGGCCTACACAGCCCCCAGCACAGCCCCGTCCTGGGCAGTGAAGGAACAGTGGCAACTGCCTATGGGTGGGGATATCAGTTCCACTGTTGCCATCTGTGGGCTCATGGGCTCTGGATATCCAAACCTCCGTCCCCGTCAATTGTGTAACCCCCCCACACGTGTCATACACCGCCCCTGTATGCGTCTTGTTTGTCTTGTCTGTTTACCTACCCAACCTACCTCCCCAGCTGTACCGACTTCCTTCACCTGACATACCACTCTCACCTGAAAAAAAAAAAAAAAGGGCACTCTGTACCCACAAAAAAATTACGCCCCATACATAGCTGCCCATTCCGCACACATGTCTGCTGGACATGGAAACTATCAATTACAATTGGCTGTACAACAAGTATTATTGTTGTCCTGACACCTCTCATAGGGGTGGAAGGTTTCAAATGTCACACCAAATTACATACATATGCACAGCTGTTGCTGATGAAGAAATGGGCATCTATGGGCCTTACCTACATCCCTCCTGCAAATCCCAAGCTTGTTTCCCTACTGTCTTACCCTCTTTGTGACCCCTTTTTCACCACTTTCCTGTCTCCCCATTTTCATTTCTTTCAAAGAAAATAGCGCGGGTGTGCGCCAGAGTAAGCACTGTTAAGCGGTTGTAAGCGGGTGTGCACGTGGAGCTAACCGCCAGTGCGCATGCGTGAGCTCCGCGCAAACCAGCGTTAACCCGGTTACAACTGCTTAAAAGTGCCTTAGTCACTTTGATTGACAGGTCCTGTACTCAGTTCAAAAGCAAAATAAAATCCCACTGTCAGTCCCGAACCCAGGACCTTGGAAACACTAGTCTGTATGACCTACCACTAAGCCATGACTCTTATACAGGAACATTGTGCTAAAATAAATATAACATGTAATAGTAGGGATGAATGTAAAGGGAATATAGGATGTGTAGTACCCAAAGCATGTCATGTAGAATTACTGTCAAAACTACTGGATTCCCATAATAGTAGTGTGTGAACAGAAACAGCCATGCTAGTTGTTAGCTTGTAGGTAATAATACACACAGTGCGATGGATGTGCAGGAACACACTGCTCGTACAACAGGATAGTGAAACAAATATTTAATAGGTCCACACGATAGAACAAACAGGTTTAGTGCTTTCAACCATAAAAACACAGTCTTCCTCAGAACATTTGTTTAAAACCAAGTGAACCATTATATATTTTTCTAAACTAGATAATTGAATGGCATCTCCTATTTCAATCACCCGCCAAAATATTTAAAGACATATTATACCATGAACATTATGCTGTGAACAAACATTGTGTTTTGCTTCAGTTACACACATATCGTTTGTAAAACCATTATAAAATATATACGATAGCTATGAAAATATATATGATAGCTAAAAAAAAAATATATATATATAATGATATATATAATACAACTAAGAGCTGAGAAAAAGCTGAGAAAAACTATAGCTAACCAACCAATATGTATATTGACATAGTTTATAAAGCTTGATGAGCACCCAAAATTGTCCTGGAAGAGATGTCAGATACAGCTCATAGTTTATATATCACGAATGTAATAATAAAAAGGGTTTGATGCTAATATAATCATTCAAGCCCGGTTTCCGAGTTGAATCAGTTATTATCTGCCATCTACTTTCTTTGTGTGCAAGTTCATTTTTCCAATTACCTCCAAAGGGGGAAATGTATACCTGGTCAATAATACTAAAATGGAAACTGTGATCACTACCTTTCTCATTGATGTGTCTAAATAATGCGTTTTTGTTATTGGTTGGTTAGCTATAGTTTTTCTCAGCTTTTTCTCAGCTCTTAGTTGTATATATTTACCCATCACAGTATATTTGTAATAGTTACAATTCTTTAACCTGTTTTTGGACAGCTCAGTATGTTGTACATATTTTATTAGACATTATATTTTATTAGACATTATATATATATATTTTTTTAGCTATCATATATATTTTCATAGCTATCATATATATTTTTTAATGGTTTTACAAACGATATGTGTGTAACTGAAGCAAAACACAATGTTTGTTCACAGCACAATGTTCATGGTATAATATGTCTTTAAATATTTTGGCGGGTGATTGAAATAGGAGATGCCATTCAATTATCTAGTTTAGAAAAATATATAATGGTTCACTTGGTTTTAAACAAATGTTCTGAGGAAGACTGTGTTTTTATGGTTGAAAGCGCTAAACCTGTTTGTTCTGTCGTGTGGACCTATTAAATATTTGTTTCACTATCCTGTTGTACGAGCAGTGTGTTCCTGCACATCCATCGGACTGTGGTTGTAGGTAATAATGTCAGTTAATGTACATATATAAATGTATGTATATGTACATATATATATATATATAAATATATATCTATATATAGTTGTAGGTGTCATTGTGCATACACACTTACTACAGGGAACAGGAGAGAGGAATGGAGAAATGTGAATCTACAACACAGCCTGAATCATGAGAGAGATACTAACCTTTACACTCACAGAACAGTGTCCACAGCATACCAGCATGGTCCCCGCCCTTACAATCTGAAAGGGCAACGCCTATCTCACATACCCTTTTATAGCACTGACCTGAAATCACAGTGAGAACTGCAGTCAGTACACAACTGGCTGTATGCAATTAGCAAATGCTGGCTTACAATTGGTGCAGAGGCCATCACATGGACCTATGCAGATACCTACAAAAGCATCCAGTACTAACACTCCACACATGCAATACATTCATTGCACTGTCTGGAAGCAGACAGAGGGAAAGAGAAAACTGAGAGAGAGAGAACAAAAAAAAAAAAAAAACCCTACACACTGTGACTCTGTGACTCTAAGCTGTCAGCAGTGACAGTAGCAGCAGGAATTCGAAGCAGTGGTAATGCAACCAGCTGCGACAAACATAGGTAATGCAAAGTAGCAGGTTAATAGTGTGCATACTGTGAACCCTCCAAATGTGTCATAGGTCTGTATCTATAGGTATGTCCATGTGATATGTTGTGTGTACGTAGTTCCACCAAAAGGGGATGACCATACATTACATGTCAATCAGTGTTGGGCCATGATCCTGGCAGCAGTTGTCTGTGCGTTGCCCTCAGCAATGGCTGTAGTGACTGCTTTGAAAGGTCAGCCAGGTTCAAAAGGCAGGATCAGCCCATCACAAAGGCACACTGGCTGGGAACAAGTGTCTGCAGGTACCCGATATCACTGCATATGCATCCCATACTGCATAATTCCATAGCTTAGCAGACCAGGCCAGTTATGCATATGATGTGGTAGTTCCCAGGGTCAGTCGAGGTGCCTCCTTAGTGGTGTGGGACCACTGTCGCTGTATGCCACTGTCCAGGTACATATCCTGTAGTACGGCCAAGATAAATTATCAGTGTTATATGCGGTTGTATGTTCTCTTGGAGTGCAGGTAGCACACATCCAGGGATACCATGAGGTCACAGTAATGCTGTGTGTTCTGCTCTGCTGAGGGCGGCCCTCACCTGGACATGTGAGATGATAGGGAGGTTACATACAGCTGTGGTAACTATTTCAACTGGTGGGGGAGAAGGAGGGGGGGATACATGCACCGAACCTGTCTGCAAGACTGTTGCCAATATCTGTGTGTTTGGTGAATGTTAAGTAGGTGTGTATTAACACAGAGCATATCTGAGGCATTTGGTCCATATGTGTAACATAACTGAAGAAGGCCTTGTGGTCATCCATAGTGTTTGTGGCCATTTCCCTCACAGAGTTGGCCATGGCCATTGTTATGAGGGACCGTAGCGTAGTACCAGTGCTGACCACAGATGCCTTCCCTTAATGTGAATGTGCTCTGTCCTGCAGTAGCCTCCTGCTATTGTTATACAATCTGCCTCTGTCTGGGGTCCACCGGACAGGATGCCTAACCTTTGTGCATAGGGTCTGGGTTAGAAATGTGTGTGCAAGTTCCATGCAATCTGTGGCATGTCCATGGTAAGCATTTGCAAAGGGGTCAGCAGTGTGGGTTGTGGCTTCCACTGGCCCAGTGTACTGCATGGATACCATCTCAGTCCTAACAAGTGAATAACTGTCTAATCACATACATATCAAAGTAGTCTACTGTGCTGGTGGTGGTGGTGGGATATGTATATCCAGGCCGAGTAACTTGTGTCCACATCACACTAGTGGATGGCGTCGCACATACAGTACCTTGGGATGAACCCCCAGAGTGAGGTTGTGCATTGGACCTGTCACTGTGTGCTGACCGATGGGGCATGCTACTATGTTGTGTGGAATGTGGCAGGTATTGTTGCACAGGTGTTGGCTGAGCACTGATATCTGGCCATGTACCTGTGTATCCATCACGACACACACACATGCAACATATGGGAGTAGTAGTATATCACTACACATGAGTATCATGTATAGTATGTGTGCCATATATTGCTGACATAGTCTGCTGATATCTTGTTTGTGTTCTCTTCCAGGGAGATGGCGCGTCAGCGTAATCCCGCCTACTCTGCAGCAGAAGATGAGGAGATCCACCAGAGCCTGGTGCGGGAGTATGACATCCTGTTTTCCCGCACCAGTCAGAATCAGCAGGAGAGGGCTGCACTGTGGCAAGACCTTGTCTGTAGGGTAAATGATATTGGCACGCATAATAGGACATATGAGCAGGTACGACATCACTGCAGTGATTTAATCCGAAGTATCCGTCAGCATGCATCAGATATCCACAGGTAACAGGTTGCCACAGGAGGTGGGGTGGCCACACATCCCCCCCTCACCAGACTGGAGGGGCTACTCCTAAGTGTTGTGGCTCCAGCCCCGGAACAGCAACAGCAGTACACCTGCATCATGATGGAGGCTGGATCCACACAGCAGCAGCACGACATGGAGTGTGCAGGTAATATGCCATATGTACACTTGACTGTTCTGTACACTGTTAGTTTATGCATGTGTAAGGTGTGTCCGTGGTATGTATCTGTCATCATAGTATGTAATTGTGCATGTGTGATACTGGCAATATCAGCAGCTGACGTGTGAAAGGCAACTGGTGTACTACTGCACTGTATCATATGCAATATCAATGGCACAGTTGTGCCCACTGACATTAATCTCATAATTTCTGCAGGTCCCTCCGGGGTTACAGCAAGGCAGGCCATCCATGCTGGTGAGTGTGTTTAACATAACCTATAATAGTCCTGATAATGCTAGTAACAGTAGTGTAACTCAGTAGTGCTCTGTGTGTATACTGCGGGGTGTGCATGTGTGCAGGTGTGCTTGTGCCCATGTGTGCATGTGTGCCTGTGTCCACGTGTGCATGTGTGCAGGTCTGCCTGTGTCCATGTGTGCATGTGTGCCTGTGTCCACGTGTGCATGTGTCCATGTGTACATGTGACCATGTGTGCATGTGTCCACGTGTGCATGTGTGCCTGTGTCCATGTGTGCATGTGTGCATCACTGGTAACAATGTCTGGAGACTGTAAACTGTGTTTCCTGTCTTCCTCCCACAGGTTCTGGTGCTGCTCTGGTGACCTGCAGCAGGGAACCTGAATCTTGTGCCACGGGTACTGGTAATGATGATATTTGTGTAATGGTACAGGAAGGTGTGTCAGGGTCCGCCATTGGTCAGCTAATTGACAGTACACAGCTGT
This sequence comes from Protopterus annectens, assembly GCF_019279795.1. Classification (NCBI taxonomy): domain Eukaryota; kingdom Metazoa; phylum Chordata; order Ceratodontiformes; family Protopteridae; genus Protopterus; species Protopterus annectens. The sequence continues at coordinate 121,518,420 of NC_056749.1, forward strand.
CAACACCATCATTGCGCACAGTCATCCTGCCAGTACATCCTTTGTCACCATTGTCCCTAGGTGATGGACAGGATACAGTGGGCATAGACCAGAGTAATGTGGTACCTGTGGCACATGCGTCCCCACACTGCAGCCATGGGCAGGGTCCACCGATGGTACCACACAGACAGTTGCCCATGGGTTCTCGTGGGAGCATCCGTGGGCGTACTGCCTCTGGCCGACGTGCCCAAAGAGGTCTGTCAACCTCAGCTATGTTTCGGACTGTCATGCAGGCACAGTCGCGTATGGAAAGGTACACCAGACAGGGTCTGAGGGAGCTGAAAGCATGTCGCACAGCCATGACAGACAGTATGCATGACATTGCGGATGCTATCCGTAATTTCACCGATGTCATAGACAGATGTTGTGGGGACATATTACAGCAGTTCCACAACCAAATGTCCATGAGCCAGGGCAATGGTGGGCATTTGCTGTGTCGACGTGGCCGTATGCCGGCAACAGCAGCAGCTGGCAGTCGGCACGGACGACAACAGGCTCGCGCACGCCCCCATAGTGCCAGCAGCAGCCCCAGCAATGCTGGGTCTGTGCTGTCATTGGAACGCCCCAGGAGACCACGTGCACGTGGCTCTGGACAGTCCCAACAGGGACCTGTGTCCAGTCAACACACTCCCGCTTCTGTTGACAGTACCCAGTCTGGCTTAGTACTGGATACGGTCCGTAACACCCCTGCCAGGCACAGGTACCGTGTCCATGCCCACAGACACTGATCTGTATGACCTGCCAGGTGCAGTCTGTGGCTGTCCACAAACCCCTGTATATGGCAGCCATGAGGTGGAACTGTGTGCGTGCATACACACATGCGAAATGTTAACACCTAGGGTGACCACATACATGCACACACTGCACCAACACTGCCCCACCCTGTACTGCTGCCCCTCACCAACACACATACACACATGTCAATTGGTGGTATCAGTGGCTGACTCAGGCATACCTAATTCGCACTCTGTGCATATGATGACACTGTGCCACCTCCTGCAATCTCCAACATCATTGCGGGAACAGGTAAACACGTTGCTGATGCACAGGGTGACTACATAGAAGTGTATTAGTAGTATCATGTTGGTAACAGTACAGTGTGCTGCTATGACTGTGTGTATATCCCAGCATGCCTGCTGCAGTAACTGTATGAATGTCCTGAATTGTTATCTGCACCCATAGTACATACCAAAGTGTAACAGCTGCACATAATTGCATGCCGGTGGTAAGGTTGTCAACAGATAGCTGCATACATGGGTAGCACAGGGGGGAAGCTAACGTAAGTAGTGATATGCAATGGTGGATATGTACAGTAATGGTGTCAAGTTGCCCACAACGACTATGCAATGTGGATGTTTGCGCATGTAGATATGTGTGCAGTACCAATGTAATCCAAATCACATATAACTATGACATAATATCAGTTCTACCATGGGCATCTGTGCTGTGTATTCCTGGGTACATGTTGATAGTGCCTACATATTTGCATTGTTATTTACTGTTATTGTTACCCCTTCTTTGTTGTACAATGCACTACTTCCAGCCCTGCTTACTGTAGCTTTGTTTGCATGCATGTTCGCTTGGGGTTCCCTGGAACACTGCTTACACCTGCAATGCAGAGTTACAGTGCTTCTGTAGACTCCTAGTGACATCTGCATAGCGTACGATACGTATGTCAACTTTACACATGACATAACGTCACTGTCTGTCCTGTATGCATGTACGTTGCCTGTGACACATTGCACATGTCTTACCTGGCATTTACCCACGTGTGCAGTCATATATGCCAGTGCTATGAAACAGTAGCGGTACACCCACACATACACACCTTCAGTATGTTGTTCCCCATTGGCCCTATGTGTTGGTACTCACCATAGCAATCACACTACTAGGGTAGCATGTGCAAAGGTAACCTGTGAATCACCTTTATGGTCCAGTTGTGGTTTATGTGAGTCATGTGGCAATGTCACAGCTGCCACATGTATGCAGTCAGCCATCACCCATGGCCAGGAATGTACAACACATGTGTGGGATGCCACCACACAGCCAATCTGGGGACTGAGCTCTCTGAACCCAGTAATGCCATACCTTGTCAGGTGGCATGTCATATATACTACATCCTGGACAAACTTCAACCCCAATCCCTGCTGCTACTATTGATAAAACCCCTGAAGATGTTTCTGATAGTTTTGACCAATTCTTTACTGAGACATTTCAAGCCCTAGCTAGCCATCTACCTCCTAGCTCCCCTGGTCCTGAAAGTAGCACCCCTAGAAACCTACTTGCGTTCAGCTGCCAACCAGTCACCACTTCACTTCTCCGTACCTTGATTGAAAAAGTAAAACCCACTACACTTTCTGCTGATCAACTCCCTGCCGAGTACCTACAAAAATCAGCTGATGCTATTGCTTACCCTGTCTCAAAACTAATCAAACGAACCATGGTAGAATCTAAATTTCCCACCATCTGGAAAATATCCTATGTAATCCCACTTCACAAAGGAGGCAGCTCTACTGAATTCTCCAATTATAGGCCAATAGATATACTCTCTCCACTTGCAAAGATTATGGAAACTTTATTCATAGACAATTCATGCACTACCTAATCCAAAATCTCCTTATGGCAGACACACTCAGCATGGCTTCCGTCCTCATCACAGCACTACTTCAGGCCTCCTAGCCTTTACTAACACCATAAACCATACTTGCAACACTAATTATATACCCTCAGCCCTCTTTTTGGATCTTTCCAAGGCATACGATATGGTTGATCACCAACTTGTAATCCACACCCTGCAAACATTCTGTCTAGATACTGGAGCCTTCCAATGGTTCCAATCCTACCTGTATGGTCGACAGCAGGCTGGCCTCTGGCAGAACAAACTCTCAAACCTTCTACCTAACACCCTCAGAGTACCACAAGGCTCTATACTAGGGCCCTTGCTGTTCTCCATCTTCATTAACGACCTTTATACTGTCATCCCAAAAGTCAGCTGTATCCAATATGCTGATGACTCTACTCTGATCTGCTCAGCCACATCTCCAGTAGAGTTATGGTCAGCTTCCCAGACCACCTTTAATACAATAGAAAACTGGCTTTCTGAACATTGTCTGATCCTAAATCCCAAAAAAACTAAACTGCTGTTATTTCACCAACACATAGGTCTACCGCTTTCACCTTTACCATAACATCAACTGATGGCACAATAATCTCCCCTGACCCATCTACTAAACTATTAGGTGTCATCATAGACAATAATCTCAAATGTGACCTACATGTTAACCAAATTATCAAAGCCATCAATAAAAAACTAGGGTCACTTTACAGAATAAAAGCCTTCCTAACCCCTCCAGCTAAAATTGCCATAGCTCGCTCACACCTTCTTTGAACCCTTCTGTATGCATCCCCTCTACTCTCGAATATGAACAAGACTGTCCTTAACAAACACTCAATTTGCTACAACCACATTGCCAGGTTTGCCACTGGGCTGCCTTTTAGGACACATCATTGCATCAATCTAAATCAGCTTGGTTGGCTTGAACTACCCAGCCTAATACAGTATAACCAACTGATTATGGCCTATAAAATCCTCTATAATCCGGACAATACTCCTGCACTTCAAATATTATCACCCCTATAACAATCCTAGACTGCTTCGATCCTCTAACAAACTACTAATTCAGACTAGCAAATTTAATAACACAGCCGGTGATTCTCTCTTTGCAAACTCTGTAAGTAGATCCTGGAACTCACTTTCAGCTGATATTACCTTACTTTCCACCTTAGGTCAATTTAACACTAGACTCAAACAACATTTGTCACTTAACTGGCTATGTCAATGTATCAAGCCTGGCTAACTCGAATGTGTAAAATCTGTTAACCAGTTTACTGTGTAATTTAATTTAATCCTGACTTGTGCTCAGGACTAACTTTAACCTGTGGAACATGTTTAACTTGCTCACTTATGTAATCTCTGTAAATAATCTGTTTGTAATATGTAATGCTGGTATTATGTAATGCTGTATCTGCTTACCCTTGTAGCTTTTCTCCCCGGGCCTCCGCTGGAAATGGACATGCATCCAGTCGGACTATCCCGGTCAACAAATGTAAGATAAATAAATAAATAAATGAAATATATTACAGTGACTACAATACAAGTCAGACATTGACACGCACTGACAGCATGCTGAACACACTAGGGCATACGTGGGGACTCAGAATAGCATCCTGCCTGAGCATCACACACCTCCGCAGCTGGCACACAGGCATATGTTCCATCGGAACAGAGCACATGCCACACATGGCACACACTCACAGCCTGTAGGGCTACACAACACACCTGCTACAGACGTGTCAGGTACCTGTCTTGGGTGCTGCACTGGGGTCCCGCTCAACAGGCTGTATCTGGTGAAGGTCACAGTGATATGCCTCAGGGGCACTATGGTCCACCACAGAACACATGCATACAGGTCAGTCAGAGGCATGGACGCATATGACTCACTCATTGACCATGCCAGTATGGCTGACCTGAGACATACCTCCCTGGACTACATGATAGGGAACATAGAATGGATCTCTCAGCATGTGGCACAGGCCAGTATGAGCCTGATCTTGGTTGCCAAGATACCCTCACCAGGTATGCTACCAATATATGTGGGAAGGGTGTTGTATGTCTACATTATGCTCAGTCTTCAATGTCATTCATAGGGTATCCGCTGGCTGTCAACATGTGTGCTTACATGCTAGGGAAGCCACAATGATGTGCAAGGGTCATCTTGCACGTGACACCCATGGCCCGATGTATAATGGCAAAGCTCCTTGATACACACATACTGCCTTATGCTGCAGGACACGGTTTACACAGCCACCTTCGTGGGTATCACACAGGTTAGGACACTAACAGTGCTGCTACACAACAACAGCAGTGTACACCGCAAGATGCATGCACCGGACACTGTCCTCAGCAGGGTGAACTGCAATGTCTGTGCAGTACCAGATTCCTGATTCATGGCTCACAGGTGTTACCCATCACTGACAGGTTATGCCCCATACCATGCCTGTCATCCCCTACACATGTAACACACATGGACAGGGGGGTGGTATCCCAAGGCACCACTAAGATACATACACCTCCAGGTTGTTGGCACAGCACAAAGCATCAGGGCCTAATCATGTGCAGCTAACAGTGTGTCGGACTGCCATCTGGTTCATAGCCTGGCATACACAACCCTCCCATACACAGGAAGACCACCTATCCTCCATAACAACACTGGCAATATGACAGTCTCAAGAACTGTGTTTATATGGCTGGACTGCATCCAGCCAAACATTGTGCGTGAGCATTACTGTAGCTACAACACACTAGTTGAAGGGTTCACAGCATGTGGTCACTGAATTGCAGTGGAATGACATGTTACCACTACCACAACAGGTGGGAACATGCAGCACCTGTACATCGACTACATGTACACTATATGGCCCAGACCAGATGTGTATCCCCTGCTGTAGGTATTTTACCATATACTCCCACACTGTATAGACACATACGGTGTGCGGACCCTGCACAGTAAGACACAGTCATATTGGTATACATTGCAAATACCATATATCCACTCGAGGCATGTGTCAGACGTGGTAACTACTGCAGGTCACAGGTATTTATGTGTATGTCACACACATACATCATGTGTGCAATGCCATTGCTGGTTTAGGCAATGGCATGCATTGTTATGTACAAAGACCCACACAAGGTCATAATGTATGACGCAACCACACGTGGCAATTGTGGGTTACCAAAACATACCTATCTGTACTCTGACAATGGTAATAGACACAGTAGCAGAGCGCACTATTGGCATTACTAGCCAACTAGCCCTGTTTGGCTGTGCTGATAGTGTGGTGGCATCCCCTGTGTTTACTGGGGGAATATGCAGCATCTGGTGTATTGTAGTATTTGCCAAAAGGATCTGTTCTCTCACACTTGCATTTACACACACCCTACTACCCCCACACACACACACACGCATACTTGCCATTTGCAGGATTCATTCCCCTACCTAACTAAGTCACAACACGTGAGAGAGACGCATTAGCAAAGCGCACTATTCGGATTACTAGATAGTTCCTCTTCTCTGGCTGTACTTATAGGGTGCTGACAACATCAGTATTTTGAAAGGGTAATGTGCATCAGGTAGTGTGATCTCCTGATTGCCAAAACTAACATGTTTTTCATACGGAAATGCACACACACAAACTCCCCACATCCAAACACACACACACTTGCCACTTGCAGGTTTCAAACCCCTACCTAAATATGTTATGGCACTTGAGAGTGACGCTGTAGCAGGTTGCGCTATTCTGAGTACTGGTAGATGTCTCTTCTCCAGCTGTATGTATAGGGTACTGTCATCATCACTGTTTGGAAAGGGTAATGTGCATCATGTAGTGTGATCCCCTGATTTCAAAAAAGCACATGTTTTTCATACAGAATTGCACACACACAGAGTCCCCACATCCAAACACACACACATGCCATTTACAGGTTTCAAACTCCTACCTAACTATATTATGACACTCGGGAGAGACGTATTAGCAGAGTGCACTATTCGAATTACTGGGAGGTTTCCGTTCTCCTGCTGTACTTATAGGGTGCTGACATCATCAGTGTTTAGAAAGGGGAATGTGCATCCTGTCGTGTGTTCTCCTAGTTGCCAAAAGGGATATTTCCTTCATACAGACTTGCACACACACTAGCCCCCTCCACACACACTGAGCATTTGCAGGATTCAAACCCCTACCTATGTTCTGACACTTGAGACGGACGCATTAGCAGAGTGCACTATTCGCATTACTGGGAGGCTTCCCTTCTCCTGCTGTACTTATAGGGTGCTGACATCATCTGTGTTTAGAAAGGGGAATGTGCATCCTGTAGTGTGTTCTCCCACTTGCCAAAAGGGACATTTCCCTCACACAAAATTGCACACACACTAACCCCCCTCATCCAAACACACACTTGCCATTTGCAGGATTCAAACCACTACCTAACTATGTTATGACACTCGAGTCGGACGCATTAGCAGAGTGCGCTATTCGCATTACTGGGAGGCTTCCCTTCTCCTGCTGTACTTATAGGGTGCTGACATCATCTGTGTTTAGAAAGGGGAGTGTGCATCCTGTAGTGTGTTCTCCCAGTTGCCAAAAGGGACATTTCCCTCACACAAAATTGCACACACACTAACCCCCGTCATCCAAACACACACACTTGCCATTTGCAGGATTCAAACCACTACCTAACTATGTTATGACACTCGAGTCGGACGCATTAGCAGAGTGCTATTCGCATTACTGGGAGGCTTCCTTCTCCTGCTGTACTTATAGGGTGCTGACATCATCAGTGTTTAGAAAGGGAATGTGCATCCTGTAGTGTGTTTTCCTAGTTGGCAAAAGGGATACTTCTTTCAAACAATCTTGAACACACACTAACCCCTTTCACACACACTGAGCATGTACAGGATTCAAACCCCTACCTAACTATGTTATGACACTTGAGATGGACGATTAGCAGAGCGCTATTCGCATTACTGGGAGATATTCCTTCTCCTGCTGTACTTATAGGGTGCTGACATCATCAGTGTTTAGAAAGGGGAATGTGCATCCTGTAGTGTATTCTCCTAGTTGGCAAAAGGGATACTTCTTTCATACAGTTTTGAACACACACTAACCCCCTCCACACACACTGAGCATGTACAGGATTCAAACCCCTACCTAACTATGTTATGACACTCGAGATGGACGCATTAGCAGAGCGCGCTATTCGCATTACTGGGAGGTTTCCCTTCTCCTGCTGTACTTATAGGGTGCTGACATCATCAGTGTTTAGAAAGGGGAATGTGCATCCTGTAGTGTGTTTTCCCAGTTGCCAAAAGGGACATTTCCCTCTCACAGCCTTTCACACACAAACCCCACTCACCCACCCACACACACACACACACTGAGCATTTGCAGGATTCGAACCCCTACCTAACTATATTATGACACTTGAGGGAGATGCATTACCAGACCGCACTATCCGAATTACTAGGCATCTGTTCTGCACCTGCAGTATTTATAGGGTGCTGACATCTTTATTTCTACAGAGGTATGTACATGTAGTACTACCTGTCAGGTGGGGGTTAGCATATATATGCATTTGCAGCCACCTACGTCAGGGTCAGATATGCACATCGCACTGGCAGGTTATGTTCTATACCATGCTTTGGGACCACAGGACCTGTAACACACAACCAGTCCAGAACACCACACCCACATCCAGGACACACACTTAGCTTCTCTGGGAACAGTGCCAGGATATGCAGGTGTTCACATACACCATTCAAGTTGTTAACATCAGGTACAGGCATATTGTGTGTGAGAACTACTCAGGCCTCTACCACTTTACCCTACAGCCATTACAATTTGTGGGTCCATGTGCTATGGCAGAACCACACACCACAGCCACATGGAATACATATTGCACCTGTCCATCTGCAACGTGGGTACTCACTGTTCCACACCCGAGGTAGACCACCATTGTTGATATCTGACCATACCCACCTTTCCCTGGACATCCATATCCCATCTCCACCCCCAGGCAAGGTTGTCACTGCACACAAACTGTATTTAGCACAAGCAGACTCTACACTTGTGAAGACTGGGGTGGACGATTTCAGAGGACCCATGCTGGGGGACTATACTGGCCACTCAGCATAATCCTTGACAATTGCATTCTATGAGCATGTGTACGGTTTGCATTGGTCATGCTATCCCACATATACCCATGACTGCTCCACAACAAGACACCTGTCAGCTGTACACCAGCCATATATGCGCAGTACAACAGACAGAGTGACCTAATACATTGCAGAGCTGTAGCCCACAGAGGGAGGACATCTGTGAACAGTTCCGGCACGGCACTTCATTCACACATACTCATTACAACACAGTGTTGACAGTGGAATCGTCCAGAGAATGCAGATAGGGCTCCCCTCAGTCTGTTATTGATGGACACCTATTGTCAGAGATCCTCAGCAACCCTCTCACAGCACGCACCGACAACATGGCTGTGGCTTAGCACATTCAATCCCTGGGACCTCCACGGTGCCCCTGCTTGACAGAGGCACAGCTCACTAGCCTCACATGTTGCCTTCTGTGACCTACTTTACAGTGGCATAGTAGCCTACTGTCCTGGGGATGCAGATGCCAAGCACACTCTGGCTGAGCTGTCATTCCCTAGGGCAACAAGCCTAGTATTGACCTCTACACCCATATGTTCAATTGTCGGATGCACAATATTTGTTGTGCTGTTCTACTGTTTGCAGGTCTTTATTGCCATAGCATTCCCTGTTCCTATGACCAACTTGTGTATATGTGGAAGATGTTTGCATATGACGGCGATCCACTATATCACTTATGTCTCTGTAGTCATTTACTGTGTGCACTGGGCAGATTGCTGTGTTGTGGTTGGTTCCTGGACTGACACGCACAAATACCAGATATGTGTGGCCAACTGCTAAACGGAGATATGGCCTAAGTGTGTGAGCATGCCCAGTTCAGCCTTTCCATGGCATGTTGTCTGACATATGCCTCATTTATCAAAGTGTGCGAGCATGCCCAGTGTGAGCTTTCCATATGTTGCACTCTGAAGTCCACCACATATTTGGGTGTGTGTGAACTTCAACAATATCTCACATTTATGGTTGTGTGTTGGGTGTCATGTTGTGTACTAACTGGCCAACTGCTTCGTGTCTGCCACAACAGGGATTATATTGTGCCTGCAGGGATTGCATGGGATACTTTGCAGACAGTTCTCAACATACTTTCATAATGACCTAACACTGTAGTACCGTATAGTGTACTGGTTCAGTACTTTCACTGTGGTCGACAGTATCCTGGGCTTTAGTCCTATGACTGCTTGACATCTTCATAGTGAGCACAACAGACTGTGTAGGGGCCAGTTGTGCACATATGACCATGTTGCATTATGTTCAGATATGGACTACCTACACCAGGCTCGTCCAACATTGCTAGTGTATTCCACAACATGGGTGGACATTGGCAAACACTAGCAGTGTTCCCTAGGCCATTTCTGATGCTAGTCACAGGGTGCGTTTGTCCTTCGACACACATTGTAACTGGAGTTTGCCATGACATATGTCATGGTTAGTATACTGTGCCTCCGTCTACCTCTGACATAACAGTGATACCCAGGGTTAGCCTACCATCTCCCATCCACTCATTAGGATTCCTCTTGAGGGGTGTCGATATGTGACTCTCTGGCTGACCTGTACCAGGAGTTTACTGAAGAGTGGGGGTGCCTTCTGTGTTATGGATCATTCTGTACAGCTTGTCCTATGTATGTCAGTGCTGGGGTTCAGGTCTCTCATGTGCATAGCTCACTGCCATTCAGATTGTACAAGGTGCAACATGTTCATTCATTCCAGGTTGGACATGGCTTCATACATCAGGCACAGCTTGCCTGTAGCTGGGCAGTATGGCGGTGTGTGGGGCTGCAGTTTGTTTACTCAGGCAACACATGGCATCTGTTCATGCTCTTTGCTACTCCTGGTGGGGTACTGTTGTGGACTTTACAGTTGATGGAGGTGTCTGCTGCGGTATATCCCACAGGGGCTATTGTAGTCACTTGTGACGCTGATGGAGGATGACTGCAGAGCCACAGTGAGTTCCCCTTATCTACATCTGCCAACCTTCATGTTTGGGTGGGTATATAGTATATGTTTCTGCGAACACTACAGCCACATGTTTGTCCAGTGCAGGATATCTATCACCTTTTGTACCCAGGTCTCACATTACATGTTAGGTATGTCATGGGTTAACACCTGTGTGGTAATTTGTGGGCACTTACTGTATATACACGGTGGTTGTCTATACACAGTTCTGCAATTAGCTTGCTGACATGGCTATGGCTACAGTTGTCTGTTTGTAGGTGGCCCTTTTGTGGGTTGCTTGTGTCAGCTGGGGGTCGGATATGGTGGGCTGTTTGTACTCCTCTGCATACATGTTCAGTCACAGTCCTTCCATGTTGGCCTATACCTATGGGACATATATACAGAACGGGGCAAGACCAGGCCTTGTGGGATGCCACTCATATCTGCTTTGTAGTCTGACATGAATGCGGCATGTGTGACCATGTCAGTTCTGTCCTTGGTCTGGTTTGCAACCCCTCTACTGACATAGGGGTATATATTTAAGCTGGTGAACATATCCATACTGAACTCGTACGGTATTGTCTAGAAGCATGTGCACGGTCCAGCTACACTGTGTGGACCACATTGCCCTCATCAATGACCTTAATGACTGCTTCAAATGGGTCAGACATGTTTAGGGCAGGTTCTGCAGTTACGACAGCCACACTGTGTAGGGTCCAGTATCAGTAGGTCCACAATAGCCTTCTGTCTGCGGTACATACTGATTCTTTCCATAGCTGTGCAGAACAAGCTTGTCAGGATCCTGGGGTGGTAGTTTGGAGTATCCATTCAGGCAACACCTTTGTTGTGATGGACCACTGTTGTTGTACACTGCTCTTTGGGTACATATCCTGTGGTAAGGCTGACATTGGGCAGTAGTGTGATTTGGCATTCCATTATTCTTGGAGTCTATGTTGGCCTCAGCACAGGACACCATCACATACCTTTGCTGCTGTGTGTTCAGCTTTGCAGATGATGGCTGTTACCTCAGCATCTGCAATGTCAGGGACCATCAGTCTGCTGGGATAGGTATTTTGCACTCTGGGGGGGGGTGTTTGCACTGCACCTGACAGGTTGTATGTTAGCAATATGTGTGTGTTTGGTATGTTGTTTGTAATATCTGTGTGATTCGGAGCATATCTGTGGATGCCCAACATGGTTCCTACCATCAGTTGGGTAAGCCTTGTGATTATCCTTAGTGTCCTGTACGTTTTGTATCTTCATAGGTTCAAGGGTTCATACTAGGCTATACACCCTAGGCCATTAGTAAGCCTAGCCAGAGTGTGTGTGTCTTTCGCCACCCCTTGCTATGTTCTATTATGGCCATTTATGAAGTTCTTCACTGTGCCTCTGTCTGGTCGTGACACAGTGAGGAACCCCAGTATACATGTACGGTCATCCATCCACTTGGCAATATTCCTGTTGAGGGGTGTCAGTGAGGGGCTCTGCCTACCATGGATTGGGATCCTGTTTCTGGGTGTGGGGAGCCTCTGGGTTATGTATCTGTCCCTCCAGCACATCTTATTTCATTATGTGTTGAGGCTGACATCTGTGACTCTCACAGCTCCAATGGCTTTGATTTCCTGTGGTGGAGCATGTCCATTACTCCTGTGTTGGACATGGCCTTGTACAACAGCCATACATGCCTCTGTGTAGGCAGTCTGTGACTGCAGTCAGCTGGGGTGTCTACAGCCAGGCAGCATATGACATATATTTCACACCCTTTATCCTGTTGGTGGGGTAACTATGAGGTCTTCCGAACCGCTGCAGGTGTCACGTACGGTACATCCCATATGGGTCATTGTACTAGATTATGGGTCTGATAAGGGAACAGTACAGCGGCACAGTGACCTCTGTTGATGTAGATGTGAATCCTTTCATGACATGGCATCCAATATCGACAATCTTCATAGCCACATTGGCATTGTGAGTGTCACATGACAGATTACTGTCGACTTGTGTCCCTAGGTCCTTGATTACTCCTTGCATACATAATGGTTTGACACCTATGTGGTAATTTGTGTGTACCTTGTCTGGTATTTGGTGGGACATTCATACTCTCCACTGTCTTCAGGATGTCTGGGTGGAGTTCTTTTGTGTGAGAGTGTGGTCTGTCGCATGCTACAGACTGTACAGCAGTTTTGACTACAGTTAGGTGCACATGGGTGGTCTCCGCTGCTTTGTGCATTGTCAGTTACCTGGCCATATGGTTGTCTGTGCTGCATATGGATACTCCCCCCTCCTTTGATGTTTTGGTGCAGGTGTTGGGGCCATAACACATGATATGTGGTATAACCTAGTAGTGCTGGTGTGCTATCACTAGGCTTGCAGCAGGCTTCTGTCACTGCACAGACATCGATGTTCTCCATAATGGGAAGTGCCTCAGGGGCATGCATATTGCAGTTTACACATCTGGCATTGGTCAGCATTACCCTTATGTTTCCTACCACTTATGTTTTCTAGGGTGGTGGGTAGTCTTTTTGGCCTTGCCTACATACGGCTCTATGGAGGCGGCAAAGGCCTTATCCAGTATCCAGATGCACACGGGTAACAGGTGCAAGCTATCCCTGGAACAGCAGCATGGCTTGTCATGCTTGACATCTCAAGCAGACAGACATTAGACCCTCTTGGACTGACAGCTGTAACTGTGCCAGCTGTTAAACATGAGCATTCTGTGTTTGTACTGTGGCATCATTCTTGGTGAGGGTTGGATGCTGCACACAGCCAGTGTCATACCGGCCTGGGGTACATACTCAGAGGGACCATCCATGTCTCTCTTCATGTTGACCAGGGAGGTGCATCTCAGGTAATTCACACCAGCATGGACATTGAGTGCATCATATTTCTGCTTGCTTTGGTGTGACCTGCGTACTTGTGTTATGTGGCATTTTGTGGAAGCCTACAGGCAGCTTACTCTACCCTTTCCCTTTTTCAGTCTGGTGAGTGGGACAGCAGTGTGTCTGCCTATACAGACACCTATTACGACTGTATCAGGCATGTTGTTTCTCCTTCTGGCCTGTGACTGTTTGGCACACCAGCTTTGCGTACTATTCGTTGCATGTGCTATGTTTGAAGGTTGTGGTTGCTTGTGATCTGCTTTGGAGGCTTCTGTTGGTGTGGTGTGTTTGTAATTAAGGCCTCTGGGAATATTTGTCTGTGTTTATGTGTTTGATTTACAGTTGTGGTAGGTCTATGTGGGACTGGCTTTGTGGTGTATGTGGTTACCTTCTCCTCCTGACTAGTTTTGACAGTACTGAGTTGGTGGAGCTCAACCTCTGGTTTGGATACATGGTTGCATCTATCACATATATTTGTATTTATTGGGGGGTGTTGTGGTTGTCTGTGTACTTGGGACTGGTGTCACATTGCCTCTGGATTCACAGATTCTACTTGTTGTGGCCGGACGTAGTGGATTGTATGTGTGGACATATGTTATTGCCATACTACTGGTCAGTGATTACTTCCCTTTTTATGTTTGCTCTATCATGTGGTAGCTTCCTCATTCTCTTGCATGGTTTGGTAATGGCTGGAGTCCAGCATGCCAGATGCCTGTGTGTATGGCATTGTGTGTTGTTATTTTTGATTGCATACTCCAAGCATTCCTGGCTGTGTTCATGGAATGCCTGTATAACATGTTCTGTGGTGTGTCCCATATTCTGCACTTGCACAGGGCCTTTCGTGGATTCAACATCGGTTTTTAGGGCTGCAACCTATGCTTTACACATGTTTTTCACTGTGGTATTCTGGCCAGGGACTTGGGGTCAGGATGTGTATATCCAGTGTGATTACTCTATGGTCTGGTCTTACCAGTGAGGGGTACACTTCTCATCTTGCCATCCAGTACACATGTTGCTGATTATCACATCCAGTATGCTTACCCCTCTTGTGGGAGTGGTACATTGTTCCTGGGCATTTTGGTTTATGGATTCTGGGAAATTTTCTCCTACTGTGTTGGTGCTAGTATAATGCTCCCGGTGTATGTCTGGGTATTTTCAGTCAAGCAATATAATGTGGTTTGGGGGGCTTGATATATTCATGTATTCCGACATAGGCCAGGTGCAGTTCCTGGTATTAGGACAGTAGTCTGCAGCAGGCTATATACTGGCAGGCGGTTTTAGCCATTGGTATTTGACCATGGCTAATCCATGCTGCTTCTTGTTGTGGTACCAACATGGGGGTGTGGTTATCCTTGACATTTCTTGCTAGTCACCCTCCTTTTGTAGCTTCTTCCATGTTTTGCGGCTGTACAGCACAGTATGAGGTGTGACCTGGTAGTGTTAGGGTGCTGATGTGAGCCTTGACCCAGTTCTCTATTACAGGACTGGTATCTACATTCTCCATACTGTGTGCGTTTACACTGCACACATCTTGCTGTTTAGACATCTGTCATTGGGAAGCATTACATCTAGGTTCCTATCCCTTGTAGAACCTATGAAGGTGGGTTTGTGTTTTGAGACTTGCCTATTCAGGGCATGCTGTGGGTACTGACAGCCTTTGCCAGTATCCATGGGGTATGGCATGATAGGTGCACGCCACCCCTAGCAGGTGGTGCATCATGTCATGCTCCGCATGTCTTCCCAGCCTGAAACACATTGGCTCCCCTTTGACTAACTGCATTACTTCAGCCAGTTATTGCACTTGATCATCCCATCGTCATTTTATGGCTTCATGCTTGGTGAGGGTGGATGTTAGTCAGGGTGCTCATGTGTGCATATAGTACATGGTGTTACATTACTTAACACATGGCATTCATGCCTCAGGTGTTGCTGCAGGGCTGCCTCTGTCGGATGTGCATATTACACTTCCCTGTACATGTTTGTGAGCAGGTCATGTCATTTTAGGCATCCATGTTATTATTTGAGTGAGTCAGAGGGGGTATCATTCCCAGGGTTCCTACTGAGCCAGTGTATGTGCTATGCGTTGCTTCTTTGCCAAGGCCAGGGCATACTGGGCACGCCTCCTTCTGCCTACTGGGGCAGGCTCAGGTTGTTCCTCCTCCGAGTCACGCTCTGCCTGTGATGGCCTTGGCAATGGTGGGGGGCTGTTTGGCCCGGCCCTATGCTGGTCCTGCTGCAGCTGTTTTCGCAAGATCATATTATGTAGCATAGCACATACCATGACAATTTGGGTACATGTAGTTGGTGTGTACTGCAAGGCTCCATCAGATGTGTCCAGACACGGGAACCGTGACTTGAGCAGCCCAAACACACGCTCTATTACATTACGTGTTTGTGCGTGTACCTCATTATGGCGTTCCTGTTCAAGTGTGTGTGCGTTTCTGATGGGTGTCATCAGCCACGGCTCCAGTGCATAACCTGCATCCCCCACTAGGTGTCCGTGCGGGATGTCCCCATTGGCAAATGTCTGGTACAGCTGCGTCAAATGCCAGATGTGGGAATCGTGGTAACTCCCAGGGCAGCCAGCACACACATTCATTATTATGCCCTGGGCATCACACACGACCTGGCAGTTGATGGAGGGGAAGCCTTTGCGGTTAATGTAGGCCCTACCCCGCTCACCGGCTGGTGCTTTGATGCGTATGTGTGTGCAGTCTATTGCACCCACTACCTCAGGGTATTCCGCTATTTGCTGGAAGAGACTCATATTGCTGGCCAATACCTCACGGGGATTGGGGAAATATACATGATCACCGACATGTGCTGACATGGCATCCAGGAACTGGTGCAGTACCCTGGAGGCTGATGCCTGTGATATCCCCATCATATCGCCAGTTGGTCTCTGGAAGGTACCTGTTGCTAGTATTCTTAGGCCAACACATACCTTGGTTTCCACTGGGATGGGTTCCCCTTTGTTGGTTCTGTGTGTGAGGCGTGGCCTGCACAGCTCAACTATTTGCTGCATGAGCTGTCTGTCCACTCTATAGCGCTCTACTATCTCCAGCTCATGTAACCCGTGGTAGGTGACCCTGGGCCTGTACACTCTTCTCCGTCTCCTCACTGTGGGTTGTCTGGCACCATCTGCATTGTCACCACCCTCAGCAAGTCGCCTATGTCTCATTATGACAGCCCCTAACATTTCTGCTCTGAGTTCAGCTTTTTCAGTTTTCACTTCTATTAGCTTACTCCTGTCTTGCAGTGTCTCTTAAGAGAAACATCCTGCACTACTGTTTGCAGAGTTTTAAGTGCTGGGCTGGGCTACTATTCTGCCTGTGTAATTGCCTACTTCTAATTGTTTTCACCTGCTAGCTTCAGCAGTTATCCCTGCTAGCTTCCTATTAATTCTGTTGCTTCCTTTTTCCTCTCTGTTTCCTCAGGGGGGAGCAACGTGCATACCATCAGAAACACGCTCACAGTGGCTTACACGCGTGCACACGGTTCAGAATCTACTTATTCGGGTTAAAACGCGCGTACACCCGCGCAAACACTGTTACACGTCTGCCAACAGCCTCCAACATACTCAGCCTGCCCTACACGCGCGCATACCCGCGCAAACAGTGTTAAACATCTCCCAACATGCTCCCACATGCTCAGTCTGCCTTACACGCACGCACACTACCCTACTCGCGCTTCATGGCGCGCCCAGCAAGAAACTTTGGTATAAGTAACAGTGTACACCTTCCATTTCTTGACTTTCCATGACTTATCTAGTGGCACACCTCTTTCCATGATCTGTGTCTGTCATCTGTCATGTTACACTGGCCTCCAATGAACTGCATTTCTTTCTACCATTCCCCCCTGTGATGTCACCTATCTCCTACTCTATTCCTCCCCCTTATGTATCTCTTACACTACTCAGACTGTGCTCATTTGCTATGTGACTGTGAGATTCAGTATCCTAACCCTCATTTACATGAGATTGCCTACTAATGCTTAGTTACATGTCTTAGACTCAGCTTCCCCCCTTAGCAACCACTACACGGTGGCCATGTTGTTTTTGGTCTGCTGGTCCCTGCATTGTCATTCCATGTATTGCATGAAACCCACATTTGTGTTTATAACCTTCTTTTTTATGATTTTATACATCGCAGCCCGTTTGCGCGGGGCTGCGCTGGGTTTAAACATCGGCGATCGCCGAAAAAAAAATTATATTTTTAATATTTTGGCATCGGGTTATATTGCCAATGGCCACATATTTGGCCATTGGTATGCTGCCTGGGTCATATGCACCCTTTTTTTGGAGCTGACATGGCTCCGTTGTGGAATTTGCCAAAACGTACTCAGTTGTCAACTGAGTACATTTCTGCAGCTAAAACGTCTCTTACATGGACTGGTTTCTGCTTCGTGGATCGCTAATATACCTCATTTGCATACCTTTCGGCTGCAAGTGAGGTATTTAGCATGTCCACGCCCAGTCCGTGTAAGAGACGTTTTAGCTGGTCTCTTACACGGAGTTTAGGGCTGTTCCTGGAACACGAGGCTTGCATGGAGTGTAGCACATCTCTTACACTCAGTGCAAGCCTTCGTGAATCCTGCCCATGGCCTTAAGCTAAATGCAAAAAAATGTATCATCATACCATTCTTCAGAAACACTACCCCTACTGATTACCACATCAACTGCAACCCCCTAAGCACACAACCTGTGGTGAGAGACCTCGGTACTCAGGTTGATAATCTCGCATTCGAACTATCATGTAGCAGCAGTGATTAGAAAAGCCTTTTACTTGGTTCATCCAGAAAAAAGATTACTTCTCTATACTCTTCCCTCATTAGATCAGTAGTTGAGTGTAATGCCCCGTTTGGTATGTACCTCTCCAAACATCTGCACCAGCTGGGAAGGCCACAGAAATACCTCACAAAGAGAATCCATGTCCTCCAACACATGCCCTATGCAAGGAATCCACAAGAAACAAACTACTGAAAAAATAATAAAATAACGTATTTTTTAGTGTATTTTAATTGTCATCTATTGCATTGTATTTGTAATGTATTTTTAAATACTCCAACGAACACTGGTACAACAAGCATAAAAGCTGATTGGTTGGTGTTGGCGCCCTTTTGGGTTTAAAAAGTTGATACATTGTTTTATGTGTTTGTCTGATGATGTCTACCTACCTGGGTAGACGAAAAGCGCTTTACATTAAAAGTCCGTTTGGTGTTTAAAGACTGCTTGGTAGCTGTTTTTATTTTTACCTGCCGTATACGGACAGGCCCAAATCAATATCACTCTACTCTGTATTGTACAGATTGCTCAGAGGTGATCTGTGTTTGACCTACAAGGCCATCTCAGACCCTGCTCTACTAGAGATGCTGCATATCTAAGTGTAACTCCTCGTTCATTACTCGTGTGAAAGGCCTGAATCTAATATGCAACATCTACAAAACCTGCTGGAGAGACATGTTTGTCTCCCAGAGGCTGCTCCATCTCTGGATAGACTTCCCATACATGTCAACCTTGATGAGTGGATGAGAAACCACAAATTTGTCCCAGGGGTTCCACCTGTGTCCCTCATTGACAGGGGTGACAGGTGCTGACTGAGGTTTCTTTTTGTGGATAAACTCTTGGCTAGGATTGTAAAGGCTCCAGGGCCATTAGCCTAGTAACCTCCCATGATCCTATTACCAGACCTTCTTCCCTTGAGTGGTTGAAAAGGATGCCAGCAGCATTCATAATCTTCACCACATTCTGTAATCAATTTGGCTGTTAATGACAATTGGATGATGTGGAGCGTCTTTGAGATCAAGGCAAATCTAGCAGGAAAAGGGATGAAGCTGATTGGTTGAGTGGAGTCTTCTGTGGGTGCATTTTGTCGACATGGGATTTTTTTTTTACACTGGGTAGACCATTTAGACACCTGACGATCTTTATTCACAGAAAAAAATCCCTTGGACAGTAGATAAAGTTCTGTGTATAGTAGGATGAAGCATTAATACTGATGTCCTTCTATTTTCATGTTGCAGTATTCCAAACTCTTGGGTTTCCTCTGTTGCTACTCGAACGTCCCGGCAGCTTGGGGAATTTTAATAGGTAGAGAGCACCCCATAACTGAAACTTGATGGAGCATGACCTCATGACATACTGGCCCCAGCTCAATTGGACATTAGCCTAGGGGATGAAAGGAGGGGGTTGATTGACCTGGTGGACAGCGAGATAGTGGTGTACGCCACTGGATGGGTAGAGTTATTTTGCATTGGTGTATATCCCCCCAGAAAATAAATAAATTGGACTTGTATATTAAGTGAAGCAGTAGGTTTTCAGCAAGGAGTTTTATTACTAGCTGGCAACTTGGGCATGACCTGTTTCAGGAATGATGTTAGTACAAACCCTAGAGTTCAAGCGAGGTCTTAGAAGGGACATGTTTAAAAATGCTATATGAATGTTTTGGACTGGTAAATTTGCAGTTAGGGTATAATAAATTGAAGGATTATATGCATCTTTCATGTAGATATTATATGTGGCCTCAGTTGGATAAGAATTGCATTACGCAAAAGTATAACTGTTTAGTTCGGAAACTTTATATCTAGATAACTATTCTGTTAAGTCATGCTTCTATCTGTATAGAATTAATGCTTTCTTACACTGCAGGTGCCCAGAGACCTGGACATTTCCCTGTATAGTGGTTGAAAAAGGAAATTATAGACAAACAACTTTAAAGACATTAAAGGAACTAATAGGGAGACTAGCTAGGAACAACAAAAGCTGGTCTGGAGCTGCAATTGGATAAAGTAAAAGAACGACTCAGAATTATGTTTGGGGCAAGGGATATTTCATCCTGACATTTCTTTTCCATTTTTTCCTAGTATATCTCTGGTATTTCCCCAGTTTTTGTTAGTAACATAAAACCATTCCTCCACTTCTCTCCAGTCCAGTCTTATCCCCTCTTTTCAACTGTTCCCAGTAAATTACTTCCCCTCCTCCCTTAAGTGCCAGCCTTGAATTAATGCAGTGTTGAGCTTAAATCCTGGTGTGCCTATTCCTGTGCATTTTGACTCAAAATGCCTCTGAGAGCCATTTTTCCTCTTTAACCTCTCAACTATTGTCTTAGTTAATATTTCCCAATCCCTGGTTTCTCTTGTAACCATATACACACACTTGCTCTTTTTCCAGTCTGTTCATTCAGAGTTGATCAACATTTCCTTCCAGTTAGATTCAGAGTTTTTACCTTGTAGGGGATGTATCAGTCTGAAATGTGTTTCCTTTTAATATTCTCTCAATTTTGAAATCTTCAGTCCCCATGTTTTCATGAACTAAGCATTTACTTGTATTTTACCCATGGCCTGTTACTTCCCATATATAATTTGAAATTACCCTTTCGAGATGTTTCCAACCACTCTGATCTAGGGAGTATATAAATGCTTGATCCATAAATGATATTAACTGAACATTAAACAGTTTTATTCTTTTAATTTTCTAATCCAAGTCTACTTTACTTATCACCTTTTTATCAAAGTATGTATCTTTCTGTGCATTTTTCTCCATGTCTGTAACAGGGAGTCTTTGGCTTTTCTCATTATCCACACACACACACACACACACACACACACACACACACACACACACACACACACACACACATTTCATTCCTTAGTGCCCTCATAAGTTAAGGTGTTACTGTATTAAATTAAAAGGAGTGAAATTTAACTAATGATGTTAAGTTCTCCAATCTCGCCTTCGTTCTTGCTGGATGGGTTCGGAGCCGATCCTCTGCTCCGACTCAGCCACTTTCTATAGCTCGAGAGCTCTTTACTGGCTCGAGGTTACCCCTTCTCCCAGAATACCCAGCGTCAGCTACCCAGATCTCATTTGCCGCTTTAGCTGCGAGGTTGTGTCAGTACTGGCTCAGGCTTAGTATAACTTTTTTCTCTATTTAAAGTTAAATAATTTACTTGAAAAATTAGTATATTTTTTCAATGTTAATAGTAGTTGTACGTTTATTTAGTCGTAAACCCCTTATCTTGCCCTTTGTTGTGTTTTTTGTGCTGTGTTGTCCATCACCCCTTAGTCACTAGGCCTTCAGTTGTTCCTTGAACTCGTTTAAGTTAGAGAGTTCTCCCCCCCAAAGAACAGCCGTTTGAGTTAGAGGCTCTCCTTTAAGGTCCTTATTAATATAATATTTAGTTTATTATTATAGTGTGTCTTTTTGTGGTACTTCAAAATGTCTTAGAAAGTTAAAACCTCAGGGTTTAAAAAGTGTGACTCATGCTATCAGAAGATGTCTCTGGCAGATGGGCACACTAGTTGTGTCTATTGCTTGGGGGCTTTGCACCTGCAGGACTCTTGTTCTATTTGTCATGCCTTTAGTCCAAGGGTCCTGCAGGAGCGGAAAAACAAGCTAATGCTCCATGGATTGTTGAAACAGGATTCTCCGGCTAAAGCATCTCAGCCAGTGAAATCTTTGAAGTCAGTCAAGCCGTAGGCTCCATGTTCGGAACCGACCTGTGAGCTTGACAAACCCAGTGTGTCGGTGCCCTCTAGCACAGACAAGACTACTCCTCCATCGGCTCCAACTGTTACCTCAGAGCTGTCTCGGAGCCACAAACGAGCTAGGTCTCCTTCATTGGAGCCGATTCGCTCGGTGCCACAATCACCCTTATTTCAGAGCAAAGCCAGTCATCGCTCATCTTCCCACTCCTCTCAATCCTCGAGGTTATCGGATCAGGACGTGGAGAGAGTGGTCAGTAGGTTGCTGAAGTCACAGGCCCCTGCAAAAATGCTTTTGAGCCTGCCTCAACAGGCCTCGGCTTCAACCGCTTTGATATCGATTCCTCCTCCGACTATGCTTAGTTTGGAGCCGGAATCCATGGACGTTCCGGTGGTGGTTCCTTCGGCGCCGCTGATGAAATCCTCTTTGGCTCCGATGCTGGCTCTGATTACCACAGTTCTTCCTTCCATCGAGGTATCTGGGCGCCGAAGCTCTCTCGTCTGCTCCGAGGGGAGAAGTGGCATCGGACCCCTGTCCTACCCTGCTCTCCCTCTCTGAGTGTTAGCTCAGTTGAGCTTGGCTCCCACATCGGCCTCGAAGCCATCGCCCTCGGTGCAGAGTGGGATTCCTGTCTCTTCGGTGCCCTCTTTGTGTCGAGACCGTGACGCTTTCGAGGTCATGTGAAGAGTGCTGTCCCCACAGACGGCCCCACTATTGGTCCCATCGACTCCGTCCCCTTTGGTGCCTGTGACAACCTCTGCTCCTCCTCCAGCCTCAAAGCATAGGGAACCTATGCCCCAGTACACCCCATTGGGTGAAACCTCTTCTTCCGAAACCTCCACAGAGCATTCTGACCAGGCTGCCCAGAAGAAAAAGTGCAAGAGGAAGCACCTAGACTCCCCTGAGTCTGTCACCTCAGATACAGACCTGGATGAATCGGAGGGGTCCCCAAGGTCCCCCTCTGAAGATGTTTCCTTTTTGGACATCCTCGAGCTTCTTAGGCAGAGACATAACTGGACTTCCCTAGCCGCCTTCGAGGATGAGTCTGTATACCTGGACGCATTTGGTTCCTGACCTTCCACCTCCTGGGTGTCTCCCCCTTTTGATCCACTCATGTCCATAGTGTCTCGAAAGGCTTGGTCAGCTCCAGATTCCATGGAACCTATCCCAAGGAGACCTAATAAATTTATCACAGCTCCCCAAGACAAACAATTCCTGACTAAAGGTGTCCCAGTTGATGCCATGGTGGTAGCAGCAGCCACAAAGAGAGAGTTAGCCGAAACCTCCTCATCTGTCCATCCACCGAATAAAGAGTCTCGTATGATGGACAGATATGGGAAGCGAATGTTTTCATCAGCGACCTTCTCCCTTAGGTCCCTGAACTATTTTTCCCATTTTACTAGACTTCAGAGAAATCTCCTAAAAGAGCTTGGCGATACCCTACAAGATTCCACAGCTGAGGGAGCTTCAGCCAAGGTAACTACCCAGCTGGCGACTTTAAATTCAGTAGTCAACTCCTCCATGAGGCTTATTTCATACGCAGCCGATGGAGCAGAGCTGCAGGAACAGGAGTCGCTCTTAGGAGACATTCTTGGCTGCAGCAGTGTCAGTTTGTGGACCTTTCAGAGCGTCCTTCACCAATAACCCCTTTGATGGCTCCTCTCTCTTTGGGCCTCAGATGAAAGACATGCTTACCAGGTGCCAGCAGGAAGGCAAGATGCTCTGTGATGTGGGTATCCATTTTTTCACTCCTACCAGACCATACCCAAAGGGTCAGAAGAGTGGAAAGATGTTTCAAAAATCCCAGGGACCCTTGCCTGACGCACATGGTGATTTTTCCCCCAGAGGCAGAGAGGGAAACAATAACAATGGCAGACACCACCCTCGTGGCAGAGGGTGTCCGCAAAATCAGGGTGACAGAGATATGTTCTCTTCCAAATCCTATCAACATCCCTGAAGGGGGTGCCCAACTGCTCAACTCTGGAGGCAGTCGGGGGAAGGCTTTCTTTGTACCCAATCGCCTGGCAAAATATTACAAAAGACAAATGGGTGCTATCCATTATGTCCGGAGGTTACAAAATTCCCTTCCATCAACCCCCTCTTGTTTAAAAAAAAATCCATCCCAGATGTCCCACCCAATCTAAGGGATTAGGCAGTCACAGAAGTTTCAAGACTGCTAGAAAAAAGAGCCATCCAGGAAGTCCCCGCAGACTAAGTAGGATCCGGAACTTACTCAAGATTCTTTTTAGTGCCCAAAAAGACAGGGGACTGGAGACCAATTCTGGATCTCAGCAGATTAAACAAATCTGTACAAAAAGAAAAGTTCCCGATTGTAACACTGCAGTCCATTTTCCCCTTTCTGGGTCAGGACAATTGGACGTGCTCCATAGATCTTCAGGACGTGTACTATTATATTAAAATGGATAGACGGTCCAGGAGATTTCTGCGATTCCGGCTAGGGGCCAGTCATTACCAATTCAGAGCTCTGCCCTTTGCTCTCACCACAGCCCCCAGGGTGTTCACCAAATGCATGGCAGTAGTTACAGCTCACCTGAGATGTCTAGATTCCAGGTGTTTCCTTATCTAGACTGGCTCCTCACTGCTACCACCAGGCAACAACTTAGAGGCATGAGATTACACCATCACAACCTGTGCTCATCTAGGCATCACAATAAACTTCGAAAAATCTGCCTTGTTGCCCTGTCACTCTATTATGTACATAAGAGCAGAGCTAGACACAAGAAAAATTATTGTAAAGTTGCCTCAGGAAAGAGTTTCCATTATTCAACAACAGGTGTCACTTCTCCTGAGGAGCAAAAGAATTTAAGTCAAATATGTCCTTCAAGCTCTAGTGTCCATGGCAGCAGCCATTCTTCTAGTTCCCTTAGCACGCTTTCACGTGAGAATCCTTCAGTGGTTTCTTTTCACACAATGGTCCTTCCAGGAATTACCCATGTCTCATATGATGCTAATTATGGAATCTTGCAAAAGACACCTTTCCTGGTGAATGGTCTTCCCGCTAGTGACTCAGGGCAGAGCTTTCATGGAATCCCATCCGGTGGCCACACTGACCACGGACGCTTCCCTGATAGGGTGGAGGGGCATTATCTAGGGAAGACAGTCCATGGCACGTGGCAACCTCATGAGCACCACTTGCACATCAACGTCCTGGAGATGAGAGCGGTGCTCCTAATGTTGCAAGCTATTCAAGACTCTCTCCCTGCCGTGACTATTGCAATACAGACTGACAATATGTCAGTGGTTTGGTACATCAACAAACAGGACGGAACCAGGTCTTATCCCTTGTGCCGAGAGGCCGTCAGACTGTGGCAATGGGAGATTTCCTCCCAACGTTTTCTGACAGCAACGCATATCCCTGGGAAATCCAACGTAATAGCGGACAGGCTCAGCAGGGCTATCCTCATTCCGCATGAGTGGCCTCTGACACAGGAAATTGTGGATCTTATTTTCCACAAATTGGGCCAGCCTTGCTGCGATTTCTTTGCCTCTCCCCTCAACAACAAATGCAGCAGCTACTTTTCCCTTGTTCCTCCTCCAGGTCAGACACCCAGGGACGCTCTAGTCCACGATTGCCCTCAGGGTCTCCTTTATGCATTTCCCCCCTTCCCCCTAATTCCAAAAGTCATTCAGAAAGCAAAATCGTTGGGTTGCAAGATGATCCTCATTGCCCCCTATTGGCCTCGACAGATTTGGTTTCCGTTTCTTCACCCCCACCTTCTAGCCCAGCCTTGGGTTCTGGACCCAGTGCCAGACCTCTTGATTCATCAGTCAGGTGGGTTACACCAATCCCTCCAATCGCTCAAGCTCACAGCTTGGTTACTCCACTTCCAATCTTAGCCAGGCTTCCCAATATTTCCCCAGCAGTGCGTGATATTATTGTTTCCTCCCATAAGACATCTACAAGGAAAGTTTATGCTAGCAAATGGGAAAGATTCTCTTACTGGGCAGACTGCTCCTGTACATGAAATTTTGGATTTCTTAGCAGAATTGTTTCGATCTGGTGCAGCTGCTGCTACCATCAGAGTACAACTAGCTGCCATTTCAAATTTTCACATTGGAGTTTTTAACTCAAGCTTAATGTCTTAAACTCTGTAAGGCCTTCATGAGAGGTACATCTCTACTTAGACCTCCAGTGAAAGAGCCCCTTCCACCTTGGGATCTCAATTTGGTTCTGCCCTCCTTGATACTGCCACCCTTTGAACCAGCGGCATCATGTTCTTTGAAATTTCTCTCTTGGAAAACTCTCTTCTTAGTTGCTATTACTTCTGCCAGACGTGTTTCAGAACTCCATGCCCTATGTGTTTGCCCTCCATACCTGTTTTTTCACAAAGACAGAGTTTCTTTGAGAACCAACCCATCTTTTCTACCTAAAGTTTGTTCAGAACACAATTTGAATCAATCCATTGAACTTCCTGTCTTTTTCCCCTAATCCTTCCAACAAGGCAGAATACAGATTACACCAACTGGATGTGCATAGACAACTATGTTTCTATCTCCTTAGAGCTAAAGAGCTGAGAAAATCAGATCAGTTGTTTCTTTCATTTGCTAACAACAAACAAGGCCTTCCAGTTTCTAAAGTAACCTTGTCACAATGGTCATCAGACGCCATTGCTATACTTACCGTTTGCGTCAAAAAGATCTTCCAGCAAGACCCAAAGGTCATTCAACCAGGTCAGTAGCTATTTTGGTAGCTTTTCAATCTAGATTGCCCATAGATTCAATTTGTGCAGCAGCTACTTGGGCAGATCCTCATACATTTATTTCTTATTACAAAGTAGATGTGGTCTCCTGGGGCAGGGCTTCCTTTGGTTCCACGGTTCTGAAGAGTCTGTTCCAATGAGCCACCCAGTATTGAGGTGCTAGGGACGCTGTCCCATCCAGCAAGAATGAAGGCGAGATTGGACAACTTAACATAAAGAAGTTATGTACCTACCATAACGTTCCATGTAAGTTTCCTTCATCTCACCTTCCTTCTTGTGTCCCTCCCTCCTTCCCCCTTCCTCGAGGATTGAGAGGAGTTTTTCAATGGTTTCACTGGCTAACTTGTTTTGTTCTTAGTTGCTTCCCAAGCAAACCATGACAATTTACTGTATATCCAGGTTTAACAATAATGGATTATCTCATGTGAGTATGTCTAGTGTGAGCTATCTCAAACGAGATCTGGGTAGTTGACTCTGGGCATTCTGGGATAAGGGGTAGCCTCGAGCCAGTAAACAGCTCTCGAGCTGTAGAAAGTGGCCGAGTTGGAGCCGAGGATTGGCTCCGTACCCATCCAGCAAGAAGGAAGGTGAGATGAAGGACAACTAACATGGAATGTTATGGTAGGTACATAACTTCTTTTTCACTAGTTTTCTATCAAGACAGAGTATCCCTCCCTTCCAGAGTAGCTAGTGAGGTGAAAATGAACCAACTAATTCATTTGCCAATCTTTTTTTTTCCAGATAGTGCCAACAAAGGCAAATGTATCCTGCATACTTTGTTCATAGACACCTGATATTTTACTATCACAGAACTAAGACCTTCAGAAAAAGCCTGCAGCTGTTAGTCTCTTTCGCACTTAAATTGGGATCCAATGTGTCCGAGATCACACTTTCCAGGTGATTTTCAGATGACAGAATACAAGTAAGAAATATAATCGCCCATTTCCTGGCAGTCCATAGGTTCACTCCACTAGATTTATGGCTACTTCTTGTTTCTTCTGTAGGAACACCTCAATTTGAGACTTGTGCAGCAGCTGCAAGGACTTCCTAGCATACCTTTGGTAATCACCACAAGTTACATACTGTATTCATGGTTAGAGCTTCCTTGGGGGCCATGGTCCTAAAGCTTCTCCTGTTAACAACACCACCTAAATGTTATGATACCATCGGATCAAATGGGTGGGATGACTAGGATATGGTAGTTGTCATTATCATAATGATGGATCTTTTCATTGTAGTCTGTCTGCTAGCACACGCCCCATCCTCCCTCCATATTGTTACCCTGCAAGACTTGGGAGATATTTCCATTCTCTATCATTTCACCTTTGATTATTCTCCCTTGGGTGCTAAACTCTCTGATGTGGTCTTACACATTAGGGCATGATGCAAAAAAGAATTATTAAAGTGGCTCAAGGCTGGAGCTCTAGTTTTGTATGGTTGAGTCCAACAAGTGGCTTGAGGACTCAAATGTCATTCAGACTGATGAGAATGAAAGGATTCAGCATCATGGTAGGTATGCAACTACTTTGTAGCCAACCTTGTCTGTTGTTTGAATGTGCTTAACATTCTGTCCCCCCACCCCAGCCCTCCATTCCCCTCACAGTTGCTTCTTTGGTGTATTGCCCCCTTGAATACCTTGTGGATTCCATCAACAACAGCCATTCCAGTAAAGCTATTCCTTGGATCTACAACCCTCTTGGTGTATATGTACTGTTGTAGAACATGCTCTCCCCTTTTCTTGTCTGTAGAGAGATGAGCTCCAGCTCTAGCATTTGATCATACTTGATTTTGTGTGACTATAATTGCTGTTCGTAGCCTTTAGTTTGTTGTAATGTAATTTTTTTTAGCAAAGAGAAAGTCATGGAATGATTTTTGTGAAGATCAGACACTTATATTGACATTTTTCCTTTGCTGTTTAGAGTTCAGACAGGTAGGTTGTCGGAGTTTCTCACAACTTCCTGCCGGACACACCTGAGCTTCATGGATCCAAGACCCGATGGTAAGCTTTTAGATGATTTTGAAGACATCAGTGTCCATCACAACTATGAGTCCAGCTCTGAGGATTCTGTGCATGGCTTACACTCCCTAGATGATGGTAAGGATAACAGCTGGCTAGGCTTTACTTTTTAAAACATTAGAAAGTACTTCTAGTTCTCATGCAGTAATCATGACTTATGTATATTTATTATTTTCTCTGTTCCTCAGATTAGTTGTTGACATTTTTAAGCTTTTTTTTTCACAGAATTTTCTGTCAATAATCTACTCTACTTTTTGGTAGACTGCATTTTACCTTATTATCTAACTTTTTAGCGCATTCTAATTACAGAAACTTCTACCAAACAGGTAAATTGCGTCTCAGTTTGGGGAAAAAATAAATTACCTTTAAAGGTATATAAACTACTGTGTGCCCAACTGATCATGGGATTTCTGCTGCAGTCAAGGGTAAGCATCTCAAATCCTATGCAGCTAGCCAAAGTTCAGTTTTTATTTTTTGTTGCATATTCTGTTGCTGCAAACTTTAAGACCAGATCTCAAGCTGTTGTGAAGACATTTGCATTAATAATGTTAGGTGGTTCAGATAAGCTGAAAGATGGAAAACATTTAAATTACTATCACTTCACACTAATTCTGTACTTCTGCACTCAAAAAAAGTAAAATAAATTTTGAAAAGATGTCATGTTCTGTACATGAGTAATATATTTAATGTAATATTCTCAGAGTAAATGGCCAGTCTAAATTCTGTAGTAGGCAGTTTTCATTCTTGCATATGTAACTTGGATGACAGATTATGATGCGAAAGAATGGTAACATTTTTAGTGCTTAATTCATTTTAATATAGTAAAAGCATTGTTTTGCATGCCATACAATTAGATTAGCTGACAAAGCCCTATCCCAGCATCAGCATTTGGCTGTCATAAAGTAGCACATCAAGCACATGCAGATTCATGTTACTGTCATAAAATGAGCATGCATTTCATTTAGTTTGCCTGTACTCTAACATTTCATACTTTTCTTTTAGTCTTCCACTCCCCCTTAACTTTACGTTGCTCTTTTGTTCTTTTTCCGTAGGCATTTGAGGACGTATAGCTTGGATCCAGATGTTAACTTTCTTTTAGATACATGTTTCAGATAACTGCATGGCAGTTAGTGCACAAGATTAAGGCTGTGTGCTGTTAGTGACTGTTTTCCCGTAGTCTAAGGTTTGATTCCTTCTGCCTCCATCTACCCACTGTGTGATTCTGAGCAAGTTATTTAACCAGATAGACATTTTTCAGACTGAAACCAGAGCACTATGTGGATCAGTATTAAATATAAATAAATAAGTAATGTTCATCTTAAAGATCAGTGTTGTGAAATAATTCATTTTGGAACCTTTTTTTTCATTGGCTAAGCACACCGACAGTATTGTGAGCTAAGCATTCCAACTAAAACTGTGTTATAGAATCTCGCACCTCCTTACCCCTACAGTTTATAATGCCTTAGCTAAAATATGCTTATCCCTAAAATCAATTGTGGACTCCCTCTTGTAACCCTACACTCTAGCTTGAACATGTGTAAAATACAAACTGCTGTAAACAAATTGTGCAGAGGGTTGTTAATCTTGGAGAACCACAAACTCATTACTGTCAATTTCTACAGTGCTGCAATTGTTCGCATAGAAATGACAGAGCCACATACTACCCCCCCCCCAAAAAAAAAAATAAAGTAAATTGCAAATCAAAATTAAAATATGAGCAGGCCACCAACTCATACCCCCCCCCCAAAAAAAAAGTAAGGAAATTACAAATCAAAATTTAAAAAAAAAATTGAATAGGCCACCAGCTCAGAAAATAAAGAATCATCAATAAAAAAAAGTCTGTTCCACAACAGAAAGGACTCTCAAATTATTTATTAACCAGAGGATAATCTTTCATATCCCAAATTATTTTCTTGTTCTTAAATTCTTGTAAAACTTTGTCTTCCTTTCCTAATTTATCTGATAAAATTCACATCTGAAGATCGCAGGAGGTTATGTCATTACTGTTTTTGTAATGCAAGCACACATCGATTGCATATTTTTTGTAACTTCTCTAATTCAGATTTTTTTTTAAAAGCAGACCAAAAAGGCTAACAGATCACATCCTTTTTTCGTTTTATTCAAGTTTTTCTAATATATTGTTCCATTCTTCAAATGTTTTAATATATAATGAATTAGAGAAATGAAAACATTTAATTGATATGTATTTGCTTTATATAATTAATTAGAAACAAACTAAAAAGAGCTGTTTAAGGACCCCCAGATGCTTTTGCTTCCATGACAACGGCTAGTCCTTGCAGCTCACACTGCAGTCTCGTCTTTCTTGTAAAAACATACTGTTAACAAGTGATCATTAGTTGAATGCCTGCCTTAATTGTATATACCGTAAATATCACTTGCATTTATAATTGTGAATAGCATGTACATTTATTCTCTACTTTGATACTGTACCATGTAGCACTCTATATTCTTTAGTCTTAAGTACAATTTTCTGTATGTGTTGTACACTATGATGCCTGGTTCATGGCTGAAAAGGACCTGTTGACCAGTCCACTACCTGATTGCCAAACTGAAATAAAATAAATAAATAGTTGTACTTGGGAATAAGCTGCAGGCAGATATACATTGTTCTGACCTGTCTTCCAGTATTTTGGACATCTCCAGAGCAAAGCTGGTCTCTTCCCCCATGCTGAGAACTTCAGTATGATGGTTGTAGAAAGCAGCCTTTGCTATTTTCATTTCTTTCTTTGCTCCAGAAAACCTATAGTCTTCAGTCCACTGGTTTCTGTAGTCAACTTGCAGAACAGAGGGATAAGTATTCCTTGCGGAAAAACTATATCATTTTACTTTTTTTTACTTTTCTGGCTGTTGTAGCTGTAGTTTGCTATTTACTATAGTTTTGTGGGATTTTTTTTTGAAACTTTTAATGATCTCAGAAAAGGTTGCCAGCACTTTCACTTGTGGGAAGTAAGTTTCCCAAAGGCTTCACCAACACTTGCACTTGTCGGAGTTAAGTCCCTCAAAGCACTGTCACCTTCATTATTTATTCTATATAGGGGAAAACCACCAGGTTTCCTTCTGAGAGCATTGTACATTTTTCAGTAAAAAGATCCTTCTTCACCAGGCCTAGAACCTTCAGGTGTTTATAGAACACTAAAAGCTTGTAACACTGAATCAGGGGTAGTCCACCTCTCCTCCCTCGGCAGGTGAACTGTGTAGTAGTGGAGAAAAGAAAGCACAAAATGTTAATTGCCACGACAGAAGGATTATCAAGCCGAGTAGGTTAACACTTAAGGAATCCATGGGCAGGGAGTGCTTGTCTATATTAAGCCCCACTTCTGCAGCTGCCTGAGGGCTCTGGGTCTAGTGATGCACAGCTTTAGTTCATGATGTTTGTACCTCTGTCTACCATTTCTCCACCTCATTTAGCTTCACTGGAGGACAACAGTGAGACTGTAGAATCACAGTGCAGTCAGGCTTCAGTCTTAAATTTATCTGTTATCTCACAGCCAGATGGTGGTTCTTTGGTGTCTATAACTGATGAAAAATTGGAATGTACCACTGGGAGACATCTTATTTTAAAATTGCCAGCTGCTTCCTATAGTCCAAGGATTGGTTACTTCTGCTTACAATTAAGATGAGTATTCAACCAGTGGTAATTTAATAGTATTTCTGTACAAAGAGGCGTGACCACAGCGTGAGCTGCAAGGACTGGCCATTTTCAGGGATGCAAAAGCATTTGGTGTCCTTGAACTGGTCTTTTTTGTTTCAAGATGCTGCTACTTTAATGATATTGTATAGTAGTAATACCAACAGGACTCTCTGATCCTTTATCCTAGGAGACAAACATCTGTCCCAGGGACTTCCACTCCACAACCAACTTTACCTGTCAGTATTATAGGAAAAATACTGTGCTGAGGAATACATAGTAGCTTGACACGGAATACATCCACTTTTTCCTCTCGCAGAAGATCTCTGTTTTGGAGGCTGCTCTACCAGCTGGAAGCAAAATGAACCCTTTCCTTCAACTAGACATCCAACTTCAGGGGTTGACAAGGAAGAATGGTTGAATTATTTTGACCAGCTATATTGTGTTTAGGTTGTGACTGAGGATGGTCTCTTTAGATTGTGGGATACATAAGGAATTCTCAGAAATTATAGGAGGTAAGTTGGAATTTCTGAGCATGGAGAAATCCATACCTTTAGCAGTTCCTTCATTCATCCAGGTATGTGAGGACAGTTAGGAAAATTTCTCTCTTTTTTTTTAACATCTTTTCTGCATGCGACATTAAAAAGATGACTTGGGTACATATACAGAAGTATAAAATAAAACAAACCATGCTTACATTTCTTACATTTTTATGCAGTGTACATAATATTAATTCATTCCATCATTACTTAAATTGCTCATTTCCTGACATCCTTTAAATTTCACTCCTGAACACTAATCTGTATGTGTTGTTCACACAAATTCCATTTTGTTTCGTAATTTGCTCCTTCCTTTTTCTAAACATTGCACTTCCAATGTTTTATCCTTCTTCCAACGTTCTGTACTTCAGTTACATTTGGTTTATTTTTTTATTTCCATTTTCTTGTAATTGCTTTTTTGACAGTCAATAGCATTAAACTTAATAAGGCCTTACTATCTCTTTTTATGTTTTTAACCACCTTTATTAAATTATCACTTGGCATAGGCAAATATTCATTAACAGAAAAGAAACCTAACCATTTTAACATTTAAATACAATATACATCACATATATTTCCTTTACGACTATCATCACTGTCCAGCATTAAAGAAAATTGCTGAATTCCTGCCTTCCCTTAAACCTCACTCCTCCTCCTGAACATTATTGTGCGTGTATTGTTCCCACAATTTCTGTTTACTTCTTTGTAATTTGTTCTTTCCTTTTTCTAAAGATTCATGTTTCAGTTCTTGAAACTCTGTTAATAGTAATCAGTATATCAAGTACAGTTTGTGTAGACATTGATTTCCTTTTTCTAGTAATTGCTTTTTTTGGTAGCCAACAGAATTAAATGTAATAAGGCCTTACTATGTCTAGGCAATTCTGATATTGTATCCCAGCTCAAAAGAATCATTTCCTCACTTACAGTCATCTGCTCACCCAATATTTATGATAGAGTACTCTTTAGGGAATTTTTAAAATCTGCCAGCTCATTGCACTCCCAAAACATATATTCCCAGTTACCTCTTTATTCTCCATCACACCTCCAACATTTGCTGTCTACTTGAGGAAAATTTCTTTGAAGTCTGCTTGGAGTATAAAAATACCCATGCAATCATTCCAAACAAAAACCTAAATCTTCTGGTCATGGTTGCATACTTGGGAGCTATACATATGTCTTGCCTTGGATTCTTGTAAATTGCTTTTCCAGTCTGCCTCCTTAATCTTTCCAGTCTGCCTCCTTAATCTTCCTAATCACCTCTGATTCTTTTAGTTGTCATGCAATATTTTGTATGCCTTACTGATTATCCCTTTTTAAACAGCTGCATCTAATGTTAATCTTTATTCATTCTTCACTGATGGGATGTCGGTTCCATTCTCGGAACCGACCTGGCTTTATACCAACCTTGTGCCAGTCAAAGACTCTCGAGCTAAGTTTTTGCCCATAGTACCCTTCTCCCTGCTACATCAGATCTCATTTGCCACGTAGCCATAAAGCCATGTTGAAGCCAGCTCTCAGCTAAGTCGACAATTTTGATACTTTATAGTGTATGATAGGATCTTTGTCTAGCATTAACTTTTACCCTCTTTCTTAATTACCGTTTGGTAATCTTAGTACCATTGGTGGTATGGCCTTTCTCCCTACCCTTGCAGTAGTTCTTCAATACCATAGCTGGTATTCCTTTTCCTTGTTTAAAAAAAAAAAAAAAAAAAAACTAAAAACTTAGTAGAACTTTATCTTTACTGTCTTTCTATCCCTCCTTTTTCTTTGAGTTGTTTAGTGTGTGTATGTTGGATATGGCTGACAAGAAAAGTACGTCAGGCTTCAAACAATGTCTAAAATGCAGTAGAAAAATGCCTAACTGTGACTTGCATGATGACTGTTATATTGTTTAGCGGTTCCCCATCTTTCTGTGCAGCCCCGTTCTGTTTGTAAAGGTTTTAGTGCTCGTACACTGAATGAACGCAGATGCAAATTGATCTTGAAGGGCCTTCTTAAGACACCCTTTTCAGAGGCTCTTTGTGTCGGGGGATTGTCCCCCTCCTAAGAAGGAAAGGAAAAGGCCACATCCTCTACCCTCATCACCTTCAGATGATTTGGACAAGCCTTCAAAGTCTAAAATACCTAAAGTGTCTTCGGAGCCGAGGCCAGTCTCTTTGACACTGACCTCAGTTCTGTCAACAACATTGATATCTGTGCCTATTTTGGCACCGATTGTGTCTACAGCACCGTCTCTTCCCAAATTGCAAGTTGCATCATCCTTCTTGGTACTGTGTGTCACATCGGCACCAAGCATGTCTTCGGTACCCATGATTATGACCCCTCTTGTATTTCAGCCTCCAGTAATTTCTTCCACACCAGTTTCAGTACCGAGCACATTTACTGCACCGAGTCTATCTGCGGTACCCTTGTCTGTAATAGACGTTCCATTGCTCCCTGTCACCAAGCTCAAGACAACGGTGCCATTGGATACCATAACACAGGACCCGATACTCCCAGTCAGTGGACCCCTTCCTGGGGAAGATATATAGCCCCTTCCTTGAGTGGCCAGAGTCCCCATCAGGGATATCCACTAGATCCACCAGGAGCCTTTCTGCACTTGATGTGTGGTGTGCCTTGTGGACCAGCTGCTGACAGCCAGGGGGATTCTTACACCCGCTAAGACCGATCCTCCTGTCGGACATGGGAATATTTCTCTACGGTCTCCATCCTACTTGCCTACTTTGACCTCCTTGCAGGTTTCAAAGTCTTCGCCTCCGATGCCTCTTTCAGTTCCCTACACTTTGATGCCACTAGTGGGCCTCACTGTGGCACCGGAACCTACTCTTTGGCCTTTGGTTCCTTCTGAACCAGGTCTTCCTCAGGTTCAGGGTTGGGCTGCAGGCTCTTCAGTACCGAGCACAGTCTCGAGCCTGTTTACAGCTCCGTCCCCCGTGCCAGGAGTTCTGTCAGCACTGACTCTTCCTGAGGCTCCTCTCTTGGGAGTGGGTTTGTCAGAGCGGGGTGTGAGCCCCGGTTCCTAGGTTGTCGTCCTCTGTTCCGGGCTTCCGTCCCTCTTCAGGCAGACCTGCTTTCCAGGTGATGGAGAGAACACTTGCTTCTGGAAGCAAACCACTGGCATCAGAACCCCACACGATGTTCGTGTTACCCTGCTGCAGTCATCACACTTGGGTTGTCCTGCCGTCAGGCAGTCCCGAATTCCAAAGTCTTGGTCCGGCGTCAGTTGCTGTCGCTTCTTCCCTGACGTCAGTGCGCCAGTGGTATATGAGGCATCCAACGCCATTTTCTTCAGTCTTTCTTGCCGCGCGGTGCCCGAAGCAGAAGCAGTTCACAAGTGCCGGTCGGCCGACACCTGAGATTTTCGATTTTAATTTCAGTCCGAAGTCTTCAATAAAGCTAAGTACCCTGTTGGGGAACATTTTCTTGCCTCAGGCCGATGTCAGAAAAAGTTAACAATTGCATTTCTTGTGGGAAGCAAATACCTCATAAGGACTTCCATCCCTATTGTATTCCTTGCCTAGGCCCAGACCACGACGTCACAGGTTGTCGGTTTTGCACTAGGTTTAATAAACGCACTATCAAACGCTGTTTTGACTTCACACGGCATTACTTTAGTAGGAAATTTAATTATATTATGCCGTCGGAGCAGCCGATGACCGCAGTTCATAATAAACGCAAGGATAAGGACAGGCAACCTAGGAATAAGCCAGACCCAGAGGCCTCAGCTGGGCCTGTCGCCGGTTCTCCGGTTTTTAGTGAGGCGCCTACGCAGCCCCTGACGACCGCAGAGCTGGAACCCCAGACAGCTGCCGACTCCCAAGCGGAGTCTACTAGGCCGACGCAGCCATCTACAGACACCGGAGCAGAATTATACACCGGTGCAGAGGAAGCACCTTCGGTTGCAGAATGTGTCTTCAGACCGACTACACTCACCATTAAATCTTATGCTATGTTTAAAACTCCTTTAAAACTTAAGAAAACTGTTCATCCGTCTACAGGTCAAGGCCGCATGCCTAAGAAACAGATGCTTAAGATGACTGAATATTTAATTCCCCTTATCAGGAGAAAGACCAAGACAAGAGGAGGATCATGCATCCTCTGACCAGGTTTCTCTCTCCTCAGATACTTCTGAGGAATAGGATTACACTTTTCCACCTTATGAGGATTCTGATGCTGAAGACTCTATTCCCTCAGCATCTCCCCCTGAAGACTACTCCTTTGGGGAAACATTACATACCATGAGGGAACATTTCCACTGGGAAGGCCAGGATTACTCAGATTCTAAGAAAAGGCTCAGAGAGTTCCTTTTATTACCCCAGCACAGACCTCTTGCTATCCCTCCTGTATTAGATATAGATTCATAGATTCATAGATTAGTACTAAGCTAACTGCCCTTGTGAGCCACTTTAAGCTTAGCCAATTATCCCTTGTGAGGCTCAAACCCTGCACCTTGTGTTTGTAAGGCAAACACCTTAACCATTAGGCCACCCGATGTCTACTTGGAGTCTAGTTTAAATCCAGACTCTCTACCTCTTGCTCCAGCCAAACCAGACAGATACTACAGAGTACCTGACTCACACAAATTCCTTTATAAAAGCCCTGTAGCTGACCCAGAAACCATATCCCAGGGTCCTAAGGGAGCAAAGGCGTCCATGGCTAAAAATCCTTTTCCCTCTGAAAGAGATTCCAGAGCCCTAGATAGATGGGGAAAGAAAATATACACCTCTGCAACTCTGGCTATGAGAGCATTAAATTGCCAGTTTCACATGTTGAAATATTAACAGTTCCTGATGTCTCAGTTAAAACAAAAAAATGAGCACACATTCAGAACAGCCTGAATTCAAGGAAATGCAGGATCTGTTGCATGCAGTTGAACAGGTGGGCAAGCATACTTTACAATGCGGATTTGATTCATTGGAAGCTTCCTGTAGAGCAGCCGTTACTGGCTCTGTCATTCATAGACATGCTTGGTTAAAAGAGCAAACCCTGCCTGACCATGTTAAAGCAAAATTATTAGATGCACCTTTACAACAGGATGTATTATTTGGTGTCAAAGCAGAAGAGGTTTTAAAGAAAATGGAGGATAAGGCTAAATCTATGCAAACGGTCAAAGATTTCTTGCAGGTGCAACCCCCTCGCTTCAGCAGAAATTGGCCAACAAAAAATTGGTCCTTTCCGGCTTCAGACAGATCACAGAGGGGCAAATACAGATGCCCAAGGGGCAGAGGTCAGTCACAGGGCCCTTACAAACCTCGCCAATGGGCTTCTGCTACCCAGAAAGGAGGAGAAGACAGGCCCCAAGCTAGCAGAAGGCAGACACAATGACTCTATCCTCAAACTTCCAAGCAAATCTCTCCTGGCAACACTCCTGGGAGGAAAACTAGCATTTTTTGCAGACAGCTGACACATCATCACAAAAGACAAATGGGTTCTAATCATTGTCTCTCAAGGATACATATTCCACTTTCATACCTTACCAAGGATCAAAGGAATGCCAAACCTGCCACCAAATCAATGGGCAGAGGCACAAAAACAAATTACAGCTGTCATGAACATGAGAGCCATTCAACAGGTACCTACACAGGAGCAAGGACAAGGATTTTACTCAAGACTCTTCCTAGTTCCAAGAAAGGACAAAGCATGGAGACCCATTCTGGATCTTTCAATTCTGAACACCTATCTGCAAGTACCAAAATTCAAGATGGTAACACTACAGCAGCTTCTTCCCATGCTGGGCAAGAATGCTTGGCTAGTCACTTTGGACCTCAAGGAGGCATACCTGCATGTCCCTATCAGACAGAATTGCAGAAGATACCTCCGCTTCATTGCAGGTTCAAAGCATTATCAATTCTCTGCACTGCCCTTTGGCTTATCTACTGCGCCCAGGGTCTTCACAAAATGCCTGGCACCAGTAATTGCACACTGCAGACAAAGAGGAATTCAAATATACCCATACCTGGATGACTGTCTTATTCAAGCAGAAAGCAAGGACTTTTTTTTACAGCATCTGGCATTTGTCAAACACCTTCTAAGTTGCCTAGGGTACACAGTAAACGAAAAGAAATCAAAACTAGTGCCCTCACAAAACATAATATTCCTGGGTGCCAGCTTGAATACAACGGCCCAGATGGCTTATCTCACGCCAGACAAACAATGACAGCTGTTTCAATATTTCAAAATAATGGCAACAAAGACCCAAGTCCCTGCAAGAAAAATTCTGCAGGCCTTGGGATTCATGGCATCTTGCATACTACTAATACCATTTGCAAAACTGCATATGAGGAAATTACAATGGTGCCTGAAAAGTGTATGAACTCAGCACAGCCACAGCTTGGAAACCATGATTCCACTCATTCCCTGCCTTCAACTGGAGTTTCTATGGTGGGCACAGGCATGTCACCTCAACAAGGGTCAGCCTTTCACCTTACCCACAGCCAGGCAAACTATGACAACAGATGCATCGGACTATGCCTGGGGAGCACACATGGCAGGGCAGTGCATTCAGGGCAAATGGACTACAGATCAGAGACACCTGCATATCAATCAAAAAGAAATGCTAGCAGTGCAGAATACCCTAACAGCTTTCAAGGACCTTCTACACCCAGGACAACAACTAATACGGACAGACAACACCACAGTTATGTGGTACATAAACAAGCAAGGGGGCACACATTCCTACCCTCTATGCAGGCAAGCAATGACCTTGTGGAACACTGCACTGTCTTACCAGGTTCAATTACAAGCACAATTCCTGCCAGGAAAGAAAAACACATTGGCAGACGACCTAAGCAGAAACATCATGGATCCACACGAATGAAAACTAGATCCACAAGTATTTGCAATGATAGCTCAAAAATGGGGATGCCCAGACATAGATCTGTTTGCAAGCCCCCACAACCACCAACTTCAAAAATTTTGCACTAGGACCTTCCATCCACTAGCTTGGAAAGTGGACGCCCTCTCATTCAGTTGGAAAACATTAACAAGTGTATGCCTTCCCTCCACTGCCTCTTCTAGCAAAGCTACTGCTGAAAGTCCGATTAGAGAGGCCACAAATGATTCTCGTTGCACCAGACTGGCCACGCCAACATTGGTATCCAATTTTAAGGAACATGGCCCAGGGCCCACCATGGATTTTGCCACAAATTCCTCACCTACTCACCCAGCGAGACAATCTGATTCTACACAGCCAGCTCAAGACTTTAAACCTGGCTGCATGGCAAATTACCTAAACAACCAGCCAACATCTTTATCCAAAGCTGTTATGGATGTCATTCTGGAGGCCAGGAGGCCCAGCACCAGGAAAACCTATTCAGACAAATGGAAAAGATTTTGCACCTGGAACCAGGCTAAAGGCCTAAATCCCCTGGAGCCGAACATTCCTCAGATTCTACAATACTTAACTGAGATACTACACAAAGGATTTTCTTTTTCATCTATTAAGATCCACGCCTCAGCAATTTCAGCTCATTACAGCACGGATCCTCCATTATTTTCACATCCACTCCTAAGACAGTACCTCAGAGGGGCTAAGAACTTAAGACCGCCAAGGAGAGCTCCAGCACCTACTTGGAATCTCAACTTTGTCCTTGAAAAGCTTACACTGCCGCCCTTTGAACCAGCTTTTTCAGCTGATTTATAATTTCTTTCATGGAAAACTGCCCTACTACTAGCAATAACCTCAGCTAGAAGAGTCTCAGAACTACAGGCACTAATGGCAGTGGACCCTTTCCTCATTTTTCATCAAGACAGAGTTTCTCTACGAACTAATCCTTCCTTTGCCAAAGGTGTATCCATTGTGGCCCTAAACCGAACCATTCACTTGCCCACCTTCTTCCCAAATCCCCAGAACAAAGGAGAAAGACTCCTGCACTCTTTGGACATTCACAGGCAATTACGTTACTACTTGGATAAAACTAAGGCTTTCAGAAAAACTGACTAGCTCTTTGTGGCCTATGCTACAGGATCACAAGGAAAAGCTATCTCAAAACAGACCATTTCTAAATGGATAGGACATTGCATACATTTCTGCTACACACACATCATGGGAAACCAGTGCCTGCTAACATTAGATCCCACTCCACCAGGGCTACAGCTACATCAGCAGCCTTTCTCAGGGGAGTACCAACCAAGGATAGTCTAGAAGCTGCTACTTGGAGTTCAGTGCACACCTTCACCAAACACAATCACTTACCTCTTTACTCTAAGACCAGAGCTGGTTTTGCCACTGTAGTTTTGCAGGGCCTACTAGCTTCTTATAACCCTGTCTGACTCCACCTCCCATCCTTAGCTTTGGGATTCAACCCAAGTGTGATGACTGCAGCAGGGTAACACGAGCATAGTGCAGTTTTGTACCTACCATAAATGAAGATGTTCGAGTGTTCACCCTGCTGCAGTCCAGGT
The DNA here is from genome assembly GCF_019279795.1 of Protopterus annectens. Classification (NCBI taxonomy): domain Eukaryota; kingdom Metazoa; phylum Chordata; order Ceratodontiformes; family Protopteridae; genus Protopterus; species Protopterus annectens. Next base: position 121,559,850 of record NC_056749.1, read on the forward strand.
TACCCTCCCTCCATCCCCTCTGAACTAGCTGAACTTATCTCTACCACTTTATCCTATACTACCTCTGTGGTGTATTTGCTTGTACCTAAGGATTTTTGTTTTGTTTTTATATAGCCATATGTATATATTTATATATAATTATATATATATTGCGTACCTTTTGGGGGCACCTGACATCTGGGGCAAGAAAAACTGAACAAAATGGCGTTGGATGCCTCTTATATACCCCTGGCGTACTGACGTCAGGGAAGAAGCGACAGCAACAGACTCCGGACCAAGACTTTGGAATTTGGGCCGACTGCGGGACCGCCTGACGGCAGGATAACCCAAGTGTGATGACTGCAGCAGGGTGAACACTCGAACATCTACATTTATGGTAGGTACAAAACTGTACTTTCCTTCCCCCTGAGCTGCAGCTATCACAGGCCACAGATTCGGGACAGTGGCCACAAGAGCCTCAGGAAGCCCTATTTCAGGGTGCCCCTTCTTCCAAGTCCTCCTCGGAGGATCCCACTGAAGAGGTACCACGGAAGAAGTTGTGCAATAGGAAGCATGTAGGCTCCCTGGAAGAGTCTCTTGGAGAATACGGATTACGATGAAGGGGAAAGGGTCTCCTCGGTCACCCCCTTAAGATGTCTCCTTTGGAGACATGCTTGAAATGTTGAAACAGAGGGATGACTGAAAGCCCAGCAACCCTTCCTCTGAGGGATCCGTCTTTTTGCAGGCCTTTCGTGCCCGTCCATGTACCTCTTGGTGACCCCACCTGCAGACGAGCTAGTCCAGCTCATGGTGCAGCGCGCCTGGAAGAATCCTGACTCCGCTGAGCCGATCCCTCGGAAACCAGATAAAATTCTGTTTCCATGAGGAGAGCCCAAATTGGTCTAAAGGTTTACCAGTAGATGCTGTGGTGGGGCAGAGGCCACGAAAAAGGAGCTCACCAAGGAGAGCCATGAGTTTTTGCTTTATTGACCTTTGACATATGGTCCTTGAACTATTTGGCACATTTTATGAGGCTCCAAAGAGACTTAATCTCTGAACTCTATGTCCTGACAGAGTTCCAGTGACAAAGCTGCCTCGCAGCTCGCAACCCTGGAATCCATCTCCAAGTCATCCATGAGGCTGATATCCCATGCAACCGAAGGGGTGACAAGTGCTGCGGGTTCAGGTGTAGTTATGAGACCCCACACCTGGATGCACCTTTGTGATTACACGGACACTTTTAAGTCTTCCTTCCTGAATGCTCCCGTTGAAGCGTTTTTGCTGTTTGGCCCAAAAGTTAAGGACGGTCTGGTCAGATGTGAGAAAGACAGTAAGACCCTGTCTGCTGTAGGTGTATGCTTTTCCACCCCCCAGCGTTCCTTCTCCAGGAATCAGAGGATTGGGAAGTGGCACAAGACGTCTCCGGGTCCTTTTCTTGACATGTGGTGAATTTACCCCCCAGAGGCAAAGGGGGGTATCCCTTCCAGAAGACGCCCTTACCGAAGCAGAGGGGGTCCACGTAATCTGGGGCCCAGAGATTTTCTCTGGTCAGTCCTTTCAGCGCTCCTGAAGAGTGGCCCCATTGCTTTCCTCTGTGGCTCTGCTCGACAGGGGCACAGGAAAATAATTTTCTTGGGTGGCGAAAGCCAGGTTACCTTTTTTCCTATTTTCCATCCAGTCATCAAGATTTTTCTTGGAGTGCTAATGAGGAGCTTTGTTTGATGTAGATAGGTAGTTTGTTCCAGAGTATGGGAAGTCTCTTGGACATGAATCTATCCCTCCAGAATGTTCTGTTTATTGTGGTGACAAGGTTTAGGTCCCTAGAGCGTGTAGCTCGGAGGGACTGGAATTTCTTTAAGTGGAGCATGTCCAACAGCTGTGGGTTTGACTTAGCTTTGTATGTTAGGCAGAGATTGCCTCTGAGTAAGCGATGTGTGATGGAGTAAAGCTGGAGTTTTTTGAGACGATCTGTGTAGGGCATCTGTTGGAGGCTGGTAATCCTTTTTGTGAGGTATCTCTGCGGCCTTTCCAATTGTAGATGTCTTGAGGTACATACCAAAAGGGGTGTTGTACTCTATAATGAGTGATGAGTAGAGGGGAATAATGACCCCTTTTTTCCCTGGATGAGAAACCTCTTGTGATGAGGAGTGCCATGTAGAAGGATTTCCTGAGTACTGTGGCGATGTGATTATAAAAGGTGAGACTACTGTCCACCTGTGTCCCAAGGTCTCTTATCACACTTTTGGTGTTAAGTAGACTACCACCTATGTGGTAGTTCATGGGTACAGAGTTTTTACCAAAGGGGATAACAATGGACTTTTTAGCACTGAGCTTGAGGCCATAGCTTTGATACCAGGGTCTTAGTGAGGCACTGTTGTAGGATGTCCACATCGTTAGGAGTTTTGATTATGGATCCTAGTTTGCAGTCATCTGCGAACTCCATTAGCCAAAGACCTTTTGTGTTAGCCTATACTTCAGAGAAGTAGATAACAGGAGAGGACCCAGGACCGCACCCTGTGGTACTCCACTTGTCACTGGCCTGAAGTTGGGTTTGGAGACTGCTACTTTCACAGTGTGGGTTCTGTCAGTGAGCCAGTTGGCAACCCATCTTGTGACATAGGGCTTTATACCTAGTTTAGTGAGTTTATCTATAATTCCAGAGTGGGGGTGGTGTCATAAGGCTTGGGGAAATCTAGATAGGCTGTGTGAACCACCTTACCCTCGTCTACGGCTTTGGTGACTGCTTCAAAGATGTCTTTCAGGTTTATGAGATATGATCTGCCTATTACAAACCCGAACCGGGTGGGGTTCAGAGTTTGAAGATTACCAGTGTCTTTGTTTATAGGTTCCATGATGATACATTCCATGGTCTTGCAGACCAGGCTCGTCAGGCTAATGGGGCGGTAGTTCCTGAGGTCCATGGTGGCTCCCCCTTTGTGGAGTGGGATAACCGTTGCTGTACACCATTCAGTGGGCACAAAGCCTGAGGTGAGGCTATGATAAAATATGGTGCTTAGGTGTGGAGTGCCAGTTTGTTCTGTAGTTCATGTAGAACGCAGCCTGGGATGTTGTCAGGTCCCATGGATGTTGTGTTCTTGGCTTTGGAGAGTGTGTTTTTTACCTGTCCAGCCGTGATTACAGGAACTTGCATTCTTCCGGTATATTTATTTATTTATTCCAGTTTGTTGACTGGGGAGGTCTACTGGGCCTGGGGAGCCCATTTTCAGTGGAGGCCCGGGGAGAAAAGCTCCACAATACGAAGTTTAAGTACATGATTAAATTACAAGAAAATTACAAGATTAATTACAAAAAAAAAATACATGATTAATTACAAAGAAAAATCCATGATTAGTAGCAAATAAATTTAGGATTACAAACAACAGGTAGCATTCTAAAGAAAAGAGAAATAAAATATTTACAATTTAGTTCACAGGGCTTAGGGAGGTTATTTTAGTGGAGGCTTGGGGAGAAAAGCTAGACATTAAAGTTTATTTACAGAATACTTACAGTGGAGGCTCGGGGAGAAAGCTCCACAATACAAAGTTTTATTACATGATTAATAACAAAGGAAGTTAGGGATTGCAAGCAATAAGTAGCATTCAAAGGAGTGAGAAAAGAAATAAGCAGTTTCGCTTCAGGAGAGTGAAAACAGGCATATAGAATCGTCGCTAAAATTGCTGTTGTTTACAGAAATAATCATTAATTTAAAGTGAGGTTAGGGAGCTAAGAAGGTTAACCTGTGGTAAACAGAGGGGAGAGCATGAGAGGAATGGGTGGAAGAGTACAGTTGCATTTCCTATTTAGATAGAGGTAAGAATGAAGTTGAGTTTTGAAGTTAAGGTTGTCACAGGTCCTCAGTGTGGAGGGCAGAGCATTGCATTTTTTAGCTAGGGAATAAGATAGCAGGGCGCTTGGGTTTATGGATGATGATCAAGTTTTTGGTGGGTAGATCTAAGGGGTCTGGGGGGGTTATAAGGTTGCAGAATATTGGATAGTGCAGGACACTTAATAGGTTGGAATAGTAATTTGTGTGCAGTGGTGATTTGGTGGAGGTTGAGTAGATTGGGGAGTTCAAGCCAGTTTAGAGAGTGAAGGGAGGTGCAGTGGTGAGAGGAGGATTTTGCATTTGTGGCGAATTTGGCAAATTTATTATAACATACTTCCAGTTTGGAGGTGAGAGAGGAAGATAAATTAGTGAGCAGAGGAGTGCCATACAGTAGAGAGGGGAGTAGTTAGGTAGTGTTGAGAGTTAGTCTGGTGGAAGGAGAGAGGAAGAGAAGGCCTAGTTTTATGTGGGTTTTCTTGATATTTAGCTGGATGTGATTATTAAATTTTAGGTGTTCATCAATGGTTACACCAAGAAGTTAGGCTGAGGGTACGACCTCGATAATGGAGTTAAGACTGGTGATATGGAGTACGTTTTTGTCGACAGGGTAGGATTTTGAGGGAGAGAATAGAAGGATCTTTGTTTTGTTGGCATTTAGTGAGAGGTGATTTTGGAGCATCCATTTTTCAGTGGTGGAGAAAGCAGTTTGAGTTAGAAATTGGAGATCTTTTAGGTTGGAGGCATGACGGATCAGAATGGAATCATCAGTGTATTGCACAATTTTGGTGTTAGGCATGGCTTTGTGGAAGTTGTTAATAAGGATGTTGAAAACCAGTGGGCCAAGGATTGAACCTTGGGCTACTCCAGTGGGGGTTGGGAGGAAAGTAGAGGTGGCCTGGCCCCATTTCATGGCTTGAGATCTATCAGAAAGGTAGCTGGAGAACCAGGAAAGAGTTTTATTGGAGTTGTTGAGGTTAGACAGATGATTTAATAGGTGACTATGGGAGATGGTATCGAAGGCTTTAGATAAGTCTAGCAGAACAAGAGGATACGATATTGCCACAGTCACGAGCAGAAATGACAGACTGTAAGAAGGAGAGAAGGGCGGAGTTGGTACTGTGTTCAGGACGGAAGCCATGTTGGGTAGGGGAGAGTAGTTTGTGTTTGGTAAGGAATGGCAGGAGTTGTAAGTGGATACATTTTTCAAGAAATTTGGAGATTCAGGAGAGGATGACTATGGGGCAGAAATTGGAGGTGTTAAAATTTTTGCCACCCTTGTGAATTGGAAGTATAAAAGTAGATCGCCATAGTTTGGGTACATAGGATTCAAGTAGGGATCTATTGATCAGGATGCTGATAGGAAGAGCAATACTGTCAGAGGCCATTTTTAGGAAGGTGGAAGGAATGCTGTCAGGGGCATTGGAGCAAGGTTTGAGTTTAGTGAGAAGTCTCTTTATTAGTTTGGTGGAGATGGGTTTGAGTTCAAAAGTGGGGGGGAGGAGGATTGAGCAGTAGGAGGTGGAGGGTTATTGTTGGTAACGGTCTTGGTTAGCTCAGCAATAGAAGAGGTAAAGAAGGTATTGAACATTATTGCAATTTCAAGTTCAGATTTGCTGGGGTCTGGGCAAGGGTTATTTTTTGTACCAGGTTTAAGGAGAGAATTAATAGAGTTCCAGAACTGTTTGGGGTTTTTTGTGTGATTTGCTTGTAGTTTGATGTAGTAAGACCTTTTTGTCTTTAATAACTTGTTTTTTGGCTTGGTTTCTTAGCTGTTTGTATTTGAGTAAGATTTCTGTTTTTTTAAGTTGGAGGTAAGCTCTTTCCAGGTTTTATCTCTTTGTAGCATAATTTTTTTGGTGTCTTTGGTGAGCCATGGGGTGGTATTTGCTTTAACTCTTTTTGTTCTTATAGGTGCTAGGGAGTTAAGGACAGTTATGAAAGTATAGTTGAAGTAGTCAATGGCTGCATCTAACGGAAGAGTTTTTAAGGGGTTCCAGTTAGTTAACTTAAGGGAGTCAGAGAAAGTAGTAGGGTTAAAGTTAGAGAGGTTGCGGGTTTGAATGTAGTGGTGGGAGTATGGGGAAATGGGTGTAGCCCAATGGATGAAGGCAGGGAGGTGATCTCCTAGTGGGTCAGGAATGACACCAGATTTTAGGACTTCGTTAAGGTGGAATACTAGCATCCAGTCTAGTATACAGCCTGGGGAGGTTGTTTTGTTAGGTCTAGAAATAGAGTTTGTAAGTTGAGTAAAGTTAAATAGGTTGAGTAATATGGTGGGGTTATGGTGAATAATATTGTTCCAATCTATATTTATATCTAACATGATATAGGTTTCTAGCTTAATGTTGGTGGAGGTCCAGGAGAGGATGTCTTCCAAGATGTTTGTGTTGTTACCAGGGGGAATATAGAGGGACATGATACAGATGCTCTTATGGTTGTTCAGTTTTAGTAGGCCAGTTACAAGTTCAGTATTATTGAAAGAAGGAATGGGATTAGGATATGGAGTGATGGGCAAGTGGTTGGAGTAGATTAAGGCTACACCTCCACCTCTTCGATTTTGGCTGTCGGAACGGAGAGATAGAAATCCAGGGGGAAGGAATTCTGAGTCGCTTATATGAGGTTTTAGCCAGGTTTCGGAGATGGCTACAATGTCAGGAGAATTGTGATTGAGCCAGGTGTGAAAGTGGATTAATTTATTATTCATGCTTTGGGCATTGATGCTGAGGAATTTGAGGTATTTATTGTTGGATTTGTTGTAGTTGTTAGGGGGGTTTGAAGGAGAGAACATAGGTCCTGGACTGAGGTGAATGTCTCCGGCTAAGCAAAGGTGCATTAGAAGGGGAATACATTTGTATGGTTTATGATTAGATAGAGGTGGCCAGTAGAGAATAGGTTTAGGTTTGCATTGTTTAGTAAAGTTTGAGAAAAGTTTTACTTTTAAGAGGTGGATAGGAAGGGAGGGGATTAAGGAGGCTAAGATGTTGTGAAAATGGTCTGAGTGGGATGGGAGGTAGTGGAGATGTGTGTAGATGGATATTGGTGTAGGAGGTGAAATGATAGAGGTAGAAGAAGGAAGAGGATAGATGTTGAGGTGAGGATGTGAGGAGGAGGAGGAGTGAACATGGTAGATGAAGTGTATTAGAAGTGAAGTAAAAGGGAGAAAAATAAGAAATTTAGGTGGGAGGGGAGTGGTAGTGTGGGGTGGGTAGAATTGGGGGGTGGAGGAACAGTGTTAGAGGATTGGTTGAATGAAGAGGGAGGGGAGATAGAGGGTAGGCTGTTGAAGAGGGAGGGGAGTTTGGGGATTGGCTGGTGGGGAAGGAGGGGTTAAAGGAGGTGAATAAATGGAGGAGTGCTGGGGTGGGTGGGAATTGGGGGCAGGGTAGGGGAGTGAAGTGAGCCCGCAGAGTGAACGGAGCGGGATAGAGCAGCAGAGTGAGAGAGACCAGCTGAAAAAGTATCGGCCACTACTGTTCACAGTAAAGGTAAGTAGGTTATTTGGTAGAAAACAGTGTAAAGTATTACCTTTGTGTAAGAACAAAGAAAAAACAAATATATATAGGGGAGCTTTGTCCCTTCGTTAGTTTAAGGTCAGAGAGGGGGGTTAAATCAGGGTATAGAGAGCGTGGAATGAGATGTGGGAGTCTTTAAGTAACAGGCAGATAGAGGTAATGTTGGACATGGGTGTTAAAAAAATGATACAAGCTATAGGATGAAAGAGTACTGCCACCTAGAGGAGAAAGGAAGGACAGCAGGAAAAGGAATAAGATAGGAAAGGCTATTTAGATAAGTCTCGTTTAGAAATAAACTCCCTAGATTTCAGGGACTAGAAATCAGGGAATACAGGTGGGAGGGGGGGTAGTGGTCTGCGGTAGGCTGCTGATTCACACCCACGGAAGGACAAGCTAACAAAATTAGGTATTCTTAGATAAGAGGGTCTAGTGCAAGGCTACATACATTCAAATGAAAATATTTATGGGAGTCTGCACTGAAGTTCTTTTCCTTGAATGGCCCAAACTAGCAGGTAGCAATGTCCAGGAAAATCGACAGAGGTTTTGCAGGAGGAAGTTCTTAAATTCCAGAGGCTGGGAGGGACCTTCAGGAGTGAAGTACTGGGGAAGAGAGTAAAAACATATGAGTTTAGGTGATGAAAAATAAGAGAAGATAAGCAGGTAGAGTAGAAGGAGGTAGTGGAGGTAAGTGAGTGGTCAGCAGAGGAGGAGTTGAAAGATGTAACTTAAAATATGAAAGATAAATAGAGGGAGAGTTGGAGTATAGAGGAAGAATGGGAGAGGGAGCAACAGAAGAAAAGAAAAAAAAACAGCAAGGTAAGGTTATAGGAGAGTGCAGGAGTAGGCAAGAAGGAATGCAGTTATCCAAGTCTTAGTTCACTAAAGACAAGTCTCACAATCCCAAGTCAAAATACATTAACCAGCTCAAATGTTGAGCATCAATTCAGGCAGACAATACATTTAAAGTGAAGAGATAAGTCGTAGCATTAACTAAAAACTGTGTAACTATGTCTAGGCACTTTATTAAGTTAGCATTTAATTTATAAAACTGTAAAACTATATCTAGGCACTATATTAAGTTATAGCAATAAATTTAGGAAGAACCAACAAAAGAAAGCACAGTTTTCAGCTATTAGTAAATAAGGATAAAAGAAGATATGCCAACATACAGTAATTAGGGTGAAGCAGATAAGATCAATACAATACCTAGTAAGTCTGACACTAAAAGTGGGGATTATAAGGTGCCGGAGCCCTAATGGGATTAATATAGAAATACCAGGCAAAGTAATAGGATGTCTATTTGGATGGCGCTCTTACACAGGCCACCTTTTAATATTCATTAGTGAATCTTTTAATATTTATTAGCATATCTAAAGCTAGATACTGTATCAAGTATGGCTTCGGATAAGAGAGAGAACGCGGGCAGTTTGCCTTTATTCATTAAATGCCCGTTGTGTAGTGTATAGAGATGGGCTCTTTAGGGGATGAGAGGGGGATAAAGTTAGCATTGAACCTATCTGCCAGGATGTTGGCAATATCAGCTGGTTTTGTATATTTAGTGCCATTGTGCTGTAACTCTGAGCATATCTGTGTGTTACCATTGAGATTCTTGACATAGCTATAGAATGCTTTATGGTTGTCTTTAGAATCAGTGGTGATTTTGTTTTCATAACTTGCTTTGGAGGATTTTATGAGGGATCTCAGCTTCTTACTGAGGCTGACCAGGGAGTTCCTCCAGTCATGGGAGTTTACTTTTTTTTTGCAACAGTTTCTTTCAACTGTTGTAGAGTTTGTTTATAGCAGGGGACCACCAGATTGGCTTCCTTTTTTTGGAGAATAGCATCTTTGTTCTGTTAGGGGTAGCACAATCCATGCAGTCATGTAAGTGCTTATAATGTGCATTTGTGTAGGATTCAGCAGTCGTACCTTTGTTGTCCGTCTGCATGGGTGTCGTGAAGTTTGCTACTTCTGTCTTAAGAAGCGTGAAGTTAGCCTTGGAGAAATTTTTTACGGTGGTTTCCCCAATGGGGGATGGGGGCGGGATGTGGATGTCTAGGGTGATTAGCTTGTGGTCGGATCTGACCAACGAGGAATTGACCTCTGGTGTGGAATACTGGTCGCCCATGTTGGTAATGACCAGGTCTAGGATATTGCTGCCCCTGGTCGGGGTGTGGATAAGTTGATCCAAGATGTTGGAATTTATGAATTTCAGAAAAAGTTGAACAAAAGAGTTTCGTACATTAGTAGTTTCCCCAGTTAATGTTGGGGTAGTTGAAATTGCCCATTATTAGGGTGTTGGGTTGTAATATTTTCCAGTGTATCAAGAAATGAGGAGGGAGAATCCTGGGGCATGGTGGGGGGATCTGTACCAAGTTACAGTTTGGATTATGGTCTTGCCCAGTGTTAGTTATACTTGGATAATCTCGGATGCATTATACTGAGCAGCTAGCCTGGATGTGTGGATATATTTAATGAATATGGACACGCCTCCGCCGTTAGTGTTTCAGTTCAGTGTCAGTGTCCAGTTTAGGTGGCCGAAAGATGTGGTATAAATTATAGCCTGGCAATGCAGAGGTGCTCTCTGGAGCCTTGAATCAGGTCTCTGTCACTGCACAGATGTCGATGTTCTCCATTTTAAGGAGTGCCTCAAGTGAGTACATTTTGAGGTTTAGACTTCTAGCACTGAGTAGCATTACCCCAAGATTTTGCTTGCTTGTACCTGCTGGGGTGGTGAATTTGTCATTCGAACCTTTCCAAAAAAAAAGGTACTATAGGAGTGGCAAAAGCCTTGGCCAGTATCCGGAATCCCAAGGGTGACAGATGCAGACCATTTCTGGCAAAGCATCATGGTCTGTCGATCATGTCATCCCAGGCAGACAGATACTGGATCTCCTTAGAAATTGTTTGAGCATATTTGTGAGGTAGATATTTACAATATATGGAAGTTCACAATTTTACACTGTAATAATTTAACTGAAGAAAATAGAAAATTGAATGTGTTGAAAAATGAAAAAGTGGGTGATATTTATAAAACCTGATAAGGCAGAGGGGGTATGGTAGTCATGAACAAAGATGACTATAGTAAGAAGATGCTGGGAAAGTCTTAATACTGACACATACAAAAGTATCACTTAATGAGATGATTGAGGCATACAGAATTAAGAAGGATTTGCATGACTTTATTGAAGGTTGTATTACAATTGAGGAGTTTAATTTTTTGGCTGTCCACTACCCAGTGACCCGAACGATTTTTGGGGTCGCAAAGTTACATGAGGATTTCAACAACCCCCAGTGTGCCCCATAGTGGACAGTAGGGGTTCATTAATATATTCTGTAGCTAAATTTTTGGATGTACAATTGAAAGAGTTGGTCAGGAAAGAAACTAGTATTTGTAAAGACTCTTGGGCTTTTCTTGATATAATTAATGGTATTGCCTTCATTGAGAGTTGTATCTTTCTAACCATTGATGTTAAAGATTTGTTTTCCATTATTCCCCATGAAACTGGAGTTGAACGGTTTTGCGTTTTTTTTTTGTTTTTTTTAATAAGTAAAGGGGTCACACAAGAAAGAGTTAATGTATATGAGCAACTATTAGAGATGGTGCTTTATTTGAAAAGGAATACTTCTTGCAAAGACAAGGTATGGCAATGGGAGCCCCTTGTGGGGGTTTATATGCTAATATTGTCATGTTACAGTGGGAGAAGTTGTTTTTTATTTGAATCCCCCTATTTTACCTACTGTATACTTTATACTTGCTAACTGGGCAGTGTTTTTATTTTATGGACAGGGAACAGTGAAGATATTCCCAATTTTTAAATTATTTGAATGAAATCACATATTTTTTTAAGTTTTACACATACAGCTAATAATATGGAAATAACATACTTGGATGTATGGCTGAAAAAAGATTGCCAGCAGAAGTTTGTCTCTGAAATCTTTAGAAAAGAGACGTACTCTAATGGGTTTTTACACTTCTCTAGTGACCATTCCCCACAACAGAAAAAGGCCATAATAAAAGGCCAGTTCGTGCATGTTGCACGAATGGTGAGTACTTCTGAGTCTTTTTTAGATAGATGTGACTGTTTAAAGGGGATGTTTTTGAGAAGGGGTATTCCCTGAAACTAGTCAGTGATGTAATGATGGAAGTAATAAATAAGAGAGAAAAGGGACATTTTAAGGTTATTTTATAGGATGGTAATATAAGTAATGATGGGGATGTAGGCAGAAATGAGCATGATAGAGAAATGTTGGGGAGAGTGGATCGTGAAATATTAGGTACAGGACACTTACCTACCCCCTCCCCCATTGGTAATAATTTTCATTTATTACTACTTTTGGGCCTAAAAGCTATGATATAAAAAGTATATTTTGTATAAGTTGGGAATATTAATGGATGATAAGGAAATAAGAGAATGCATAGGGGGAAAACATTCATAATATGCAGAAAAGGACAAAACCTTAAGAATATATTTGAAACAAAAAGAGAAAGTCAGGGAATTATGAAAAATGTGGTTCCTGTTCTCATTGAAAATTTATTTTGGAAGGGAGCAAGATGCATGTTAACAATACTTGGATTAGGATAGTAGGTAAATATTGCTGTGATACAGAAAGAGTAGTTGATTGCACTATATAGAAGACTCAGTGCCCAGTCTTCTATATAGGAAAGACGGCTAGAAAGTTCAAGAATTGTATATATGAACATTTTAAGGGATATAAGAATGGGAAAAGACACCAACTCTTTAGCCAAACACTGCCTCTAAGATTTTTATTATAGAGGTTTTAGACATCTCTGGAAGACGGGGGGCTTGGGCACACCTACTAGGAAAAACGTGAATTGATTTGGCTTTTGCGGCTAAATGCAACATCCTGGCCTGGATTAAATGAACGGCTATCTCTGTCTTGCATATTAAAATTAAAAGCTCTAGAAAGGTAGTTATTTCCTTTGCATACACACAAATGCTTCCCAGTTGGGTTGATGGGGGTATTACTTGGGACAGAGACCAAGGCACACATAGTTCACTCCCTCCTTAGAGGTCAATCTTCACATCACTGTCCTAGAGACGAGTTCAGTCAAGTCATTCTAGCATTGCAGGCATTTCAAGACATTCTTCCTTAAGGGACGATTGCTATATAGATGGACAACATGTTAGTGGACTGGTACATCAAAAACAGGGAGGAACCAGCTCTTTGTCGGGAGGCAGTGAGAGTGTGGTAGTGGGTGCTCTCTTCCAACAGCTTTCTGTTAGCAATGGGGATAGCCATGCTATGACCTGTTCATTTCTGTCCGAAATTCCAAATGCAGCATTTTTTTTTGCCCTAATCTTCTGGGGGGGGGGGGTCACTGAGGGGTGTTCTGATCCACGATTGGTCCCTCAGGCTCCTTCATGCCTATCCTCCCACAGCTGTTATATCAAAGTTTTTTTACAGAAAGCTTATCAATGGAAGAGCAAGGTGATCCTGCTTGCCCCATTCTGCCGTCAGCAAATGTAGTTTCCATTCCTTTGGCCTCATCTGATATGCCTTCCTTGGGTTCTGTATTCCTTTCCAGATCTTCTCTCTTTCCCTTTCAAGCTACCATGGGCATACAACCCCTTAGATTGACCACAGGGTTTCTCCACTTCTAGTGATGTCTACACAGTCCAGGCCTTCTTCCCAGGTTTTACACATCCTTACTTATTAAAAATTCTCTACTAGGAAGAAATACAAGAGCAAATGGAAACTATTCTCTACCTGGGCTAGAGAGAGAAGTCTGGACCTTTTTTCAGTGGTTTAGAATTCCTGCTTTCCATTTTTCGTTGTGGAACAAGTTACTCTACCGTCAGTACAGCTGGCTGCAGTCTCCAATTTTCATGTGGGCAAAGAGTATTTGTCATTGGCCTCCCTTAGATTATGCAAAGCCTTCCTGAAAGGTACATTTTTGCCAAGGCCCACCTTTTCAAGACCTTACTCCTCAGGATTTGATGATTCTCGCTAGGCCTTAACTCAGGTTCCTTTTGAACCCACAGCAAAGACTGATATAAAATTTTTGTCTTGGAAAACTGTTTTTCTAGTTGCCATGACATCTGCTAGAAGAGTCTCAGAACTTCAGGCTTTATCTTGCCAGCTGTATTGTATAATTTTTCATAAAGACAGCATTTCTCTTCATACCAACCATCCTTTCTTATGAAAGTAGCTTCTGAATTCACCCTTAACCAGTCCATTCATTTACCAGTGCTCTTACCAAAATTCTCCAGTATAGGGGACTATATGTTTCATTTTTTGGGCACCCACAAAAAGCTGAGATTTTATCTCAGTAGAAAAAAACATTTCAGGAAATCAGACTCAATTGTTTTTCATTTTGAAAAGGTATGTTGGGGCAGTCTGTGTCTAAATTTACATTAGAATGCTGGCTCACTGATTGTATTTCTTATGTTTATAAACACAAGGGTTTGCCCTTACCCGAGAGCACCATGAGCACATTCCACAAGGTCTGTCTCCACTTCTACATTCTTATCCAGAAAGTCTGTAAATAACATTTGTACTGACACAACTTGGTCCAATATTCAGACCTTCATAGTTCATTGCAAGTTGGATTTACTTTCTACAAACAGGGCAGGATTTGGTTGTGCCGTACTCTGGAATATCCTTTCATGAGACCACCCTGTGTTCAAAGTAGCTGAGGACAGTCCCTCATAGGTAGAGGAATGGATGAAAAAGACAACATCAAATACAAAAGTTTTGCACTCACCATAACAATGCATCTGTGTTGTGTGTTTTCGGACTTCAACCTACCCTCCCTCCTTCCCCTTTCTTTTGGGAGAAATTATTTGTATGATCTCCTGGTATGACTTGAAGGTATTCAGTTTTGTCTGTTCTTCTCTTAACTTCAGTTATTTTCCTGTCATGTTTCTAGACATTTATAGAATTGCTTTCTTTCTATATATTAATATCTAAAGGGGCATACATGATCTGAAGTAATCTGCTGCTTGGGAAAGGATTATAGGTTAGGGGAGGAGCTTGAACTATGGCTCTAAAGTCTGAGAATTAGTTAAAGTTTGATTGAAAACCCAAATGTTGAGGAATGACAAAAACAAGATAACACAGATGTTAAAATAAGATATGTTATATTATGATATGGTAAGTATACAAGTTTTGTTTTCTTCACTCCTTACTTTTCTAATTTATCCAAATCTTTTGGGTTTCTAATACCATGATGAGAATAGACCTCATTTCTAAGTCAAAGTATGAATAAAGTTTATGAAATTAGTATTGTTTCACTCCTTGTCAGCCAAAAGTACTCTTCACATCACCCGCAGTGTGCCTAGTAATAATGACTCCTGCAATTTGTACGGGGTTACATGTATTGGTAGCATATCTAAATGCAATTGTAGAGTCTATTTTATAAAAACCTGTTGCTCCTACTACTATTGGAACTGTCTGGGTATCTTTCTTCCACATTGCTCTCCTTTCTCCCAGATATTTTATGACTGTCTCTCTCTGTACACAAGATGCTGTAGTCACTGGACGTGGCGATTTCAATGATCAGTGCAACTTTTGTTTTTTCATGGACCACTATATCCAGTTATCTGTCTTTTGAACTGTTGGTAATGGGTGATCCCATGTGATATAAATTTCATCATTTTTTTATGATGCTTTGTGGCTCATGTTTCCAGTGATTTTCAGCCACTTCAATACCATAATGTTTGCAGAATCCCCAGTGCAACAGTCGTGCCATATTATGCCTTTCAGTATACAGTCCTCCTGCCATTAGTATGTCGCAGGCAGCAACAAGTTGTGTGACTGTTTCCATTTCAGTTTTACAAAACCTACATTTATTAATTTCTCCCACATGTTCAATGAATTTTGTAAGCTAGTGTGTACGCAGCCCACTATCTGGGGCCACCAGTATTAACCTTTCATCTCTTGTTTTGAATGTGCCTGTCGTTAACCATTCCTGCGTTCGTTCCTGCGATTGTTCCAAGAGTATTTATGCATTTTCCACATGTCTTTTCTTCTTATCTGGTCCTTCACCTTATATTCCTTTTGTTTTTTTGGCACATTCAGTTGCTGCCTGATTTTTGTCTACTTCTGGTTTGATTTCCATTCCTGCTTGACACCGATATGCTTCTGCTAAACTAAGCAGAGAAGTCATCTTAGATTTATTCTCCTCATGTTTCAAAACTAACATCAAAGATTGAAACAATACTAATTTCATGAACTTTAATCATACTTTGACATAGGAACAGGGTCCGTTCCTGTTCTGGTATTAGAAAACCAAAAGACTTGGAGAAATTGAAAACAAGAACATTATATTGATGAAGTAGCAGAAAGCATACTTACGATTAACCCAACACGGGAATGGTGAGAGTATATTCTGCTGATAGGGATGACTGCAGTTAAGGGTGTAGAGAATAAACAAGGGGACTTGAATTTATTGGAGAAAGACGTTAAAGGAACCAAGTTGATTGGGAACAAGTAAGTGGAGCAGTAAAGATAGTAGAATGGGAAGCTAAGAAGACATTTGGATTGCAGGTGAGTGAGTGCCTTTCCTATCAAGGATTGAATCGGATTATTGATACAGGGAAAGGGGAATCCTAAATGAAAGACTTGCGCCAGTTGAATTTTTAACCGAATCTAGAAGAGAAGCTGCAGTTAAAAAAGGAATAATTAGTGGAGTGTATAAAATATTGCACAGTAACTGTAGAAACCAATCACAAGAGGTCAGAAAAGATTGGGAAGAGAGATGAGATGTACATTTCATAAAGAAACAATGAGAGGACGTATGTATGGCTCCCAAATATGCAGCAAAAATCTAGATTAAGGATTTTTGCCTGGAAGTGTTTGCATAGATATTTTTATACCCCAAGCAGACTCCAAGGTTATTTTTTTTCCTCAAGGAGAGGCATAATGGAAAGAAAGAGGTAACTGGGAACACATGTTTTGGGAGTATAATGAGTTGACACACTTTAAAAATATCCTGCAGAGTACTTTGTCAGGAATACTGGGCAAGGAAATGAGTGTAACTAAGGAAGTGATTTATACAAAGTTGAATTGCATAGACTTAGTAAGTTAATTTTAATTCAGGTGGCTGTCAAAAAAGCAATTACTAGAAAATGGAAGTCAGTCTAAACCACTCCATAGTTGAAGTAGTGATCATTGTCACGGAGATAAAAGAACAGGAAGTGAGATCTTTATTAAAGTATTAGAGTAAGTTACATAGAAACAGTGGACATTGTGGGAACAGTACATCCAAAACATGTTTTGGAGGTGGAATGAGGTTTAAAAGAAGGCCAGTATTGAATAATTTATTTAATGTTGCTTAGATTATGCATCACATTATATTGTTATATATTCTATAATATTTGTAGGGTGGCCACGGTGGTGCAGCGGTTAGCGTTGCTGCCTCACAGCTAGAGGTTCTCCAGTTCGATCCTCAGCTGGGGTGCCATCTGCATGTCCTCCCTGTGGTCGTGTGGGTTTCCTCCAGGTGCTCTGGTTTCCTCCCACATCCCAAAGACATGCTGTAGGTGGATTGGATACTCTAAATTGGCCCTAGGTGTGCGTGTGTATGTCTTCCATGGAAATGACAACTAGACACTGTAAAACTCCACTGCCAATCATGAGCGGACAGGTGATCCACTGTGGCGACCCCCTAACCAGGAAAAAGCCGAAAGAAGATTCTATAATGTTTGTAAATGTGAACTTGCCATGTGGTTTGATTACTTTTATAGAAATGTAAGTTTGCCTATGTCACAAGTGATGATAAAAGTTGTTTAAAAAATAAACATGGACAGAGACTGGTAGAATATTTGTGTTTAAACTAATTGATCAGATGCTTTTCCGTCTGTGTGCTCGTAAGTGACTCTTACTCAGATTATTTCCAGGAAGATCTTTAGTAACTGCAAGTAATTTTCCTTTGTCACTCTCCACTAATCATATTGTGTTAACCTCCCTCTTGTAAGTAGGTTTTACAAATTCTGTAACAGTTGTGCCTTTTAACATTACTGTGGAATTACCTGGTAGTCAGATTTCAGGGTTAACAGGTGGTTGTTATGTAGTCCAATCTCGCCTACATTCTTACTCAGGGGTTTGGAGCCGAATATCGGCTCCGACTCGGCCAACTTTTATTTTCTAGCATGAAGTCTCGTATTGGCTGGGTTAAACAGGTATCCCATGTTGCACTGCTCCATAGCCCCAGATCTCGTTTGCCGCTCGTGTAGCTAGGACGTGGTCTTGCTTGGCTCTGGCTAAGTACCTCTAATTTTCTATTTTCTCTTCAGAAAATTGTTGCTATTCAAACAAAAGCTATTTTTATAGCTATTTATTCTTGTTTATTGTTTAAGTATTGTTGAAGTATTGTCTGTGAGTGAGTTGGTATCCCTAACTGTTCCGGTGGGCTAGGCCCGTTTAAATTAGAGGACCTAGTCCTCCTTTTTGTGTAGTGTTTTTACTTTGCTCTTTTTGGCGTCCTGATTTGTAGTGTGTAGTTTTTTCCCTGGTTGAGTTTGTGTGTTGTAAAGTTTTCAAAGAACCGTTTTACTTAGAGGTTCTTTGGGGTTTGTGTATAGTGAGTTTCCCGCCTTTGCTGTTTTTCCGGCTAGGTCATCTCTTTGGTCTTGGTGTTTAGAATTCTAGTTGAGATGTCTAAGGATCAAAAGGAACATAAACCTTCGGGTTTTAAGAAATGTTCCAAATGTAACTATAAGATATCCATTACGGATGGACATTCTGTATGTATGTATTGCCTAGGAGCAATTCATTTGCAAGAATCCTGTAGCTTCTGCCACACCTTCAGTCCGAGGGTGCTACAGGAAAGGAAAAATGAACTTATATTGAAGGGACTCCTAAAACTTTCGTTTGAGGAGTCTTTAGACTCGACTTCTAGTACTCAGTCCAAGTCTAAGGCTTCGAAGGCGAAGAAAAGATCTCCGGCTCAGTATGTCTCCTCGGAGCCACCGGAGAAAACTTCTAAACTGGACTCTACCTCCTCGGCTCCTCTGGGCCCCAGGAGGTATCTTGTGCTGAAATCGACCTCGGCTCCAATTTTATTGGAACCCATTCGGAGCCAGTCTCCCAGTGTTAGGCATGGTTCTCCTGATAGGAGATCCCAACCCCCCTCTCTGTCTTCCAAATCCTCTAGGCTTTCTGATTTGGATGTCAATAGGGTGGTTCAGAGGCTCCTGCAGTCGCTGGTGCTGGCAAAATTATCGGCTCCAGAGCCCGTCCCGATGCTTGTGTCGATGGTTCCTCCTCTGAGCACTTCCTTGTCTTCGGAGCTGGAGTGCTCTGCTCTGAGTGATGTTCTTGTGCCGACTCCGATACCCCTCAAGGGTTTATCGGTGCCGACGTCTGCTCCAACCATGTCGGCTCCGTCCACGGGTTTCGGTAGTCCGGTTTCCTCTGCCGGGCCCGAGGGGGATACTTCGGGACATCTGTCGGTTCCGAGCCTCTTCGGCGCATCGGCTCGGGGAACCCCAATCCCCGGGCATGGCCTCAGAGGCCAGTCGGTCCTCAGATTCAGTGGGACCCGCCTTCGAGGCCATGAGGAGCGCACTGGCCAGATCTTCAGTTACATCACCCGGATCGGTCATTCCGTCCCCTTCCACTTCGGCTAGAGCTTCTGATGTCCCCCTATCCGTAGATGGAGCCCAAAGGTCTGGGGGATACCCCCACGAGCGGTCCCCAACATTGAGGGTCTCTCAGAGTCCGGGCCTGAGGAGCCCCCCAGAAAGAAGTTGTGCAAGAGGAAGCACATAGACTCCCAGGACGAGTCTCTCACTTCTGATACCGACCTCGAGGAGTTGGAGGGGGTCCCCCAAGTCGTCCTTCGATGACGTCTCTTTCTCCGACATCCTGGAGATATTGAGACAGAGAGGCGACTGGTCGTCCAAAACCCTCTCTGAGGAGGAGTCTGTATTCCTCAAGGCTTTTGGTGCTCAACCCTACACCTTCTGGGTGTCTCCACCCTTCGAGCTCCTGGATTTAATTTGTCGAAGGGTGTGGGAGAATCCTGATTCGGTGGAACCTGTGCCCAGAAGGCCCAATAAGTTTCTTTCTGCCCCCCCCCCCCGGGGAAAGAATTCCTGTCCAATGGGGTTTCTGTAGATGCCATGGTAGTGGCGGCGGCCAAACAGCAGGAAGTAGCCGGGTCTTCTTCCTCCATCCATCCTCCTAACAAGGAGTCCAGGAGCATGGACCGGTATGGGAAGCATACCCTCTCGTCAGCGACCTTCACCCTGCAGTCGCTGAACTACCTTTGTCATTTTACTCGGCTCCAGAGAGATCTCCTCAAGGAGTTAGGAGATACTCTAGCGGGTAAAGTACCTGAGGCGTTAGCGCACATGGTTAATGCCCAGGTGTCTACCCTCAATTCGATTGTCAACTCATCCATGAGGCTCATTTCGTATGCAGCCGAGGGGGCGAGTAGGGCAGCTAGTTCGGGAGTAGCCCTCAGGAGGCAAGCCTGGATGCGCCTGTGTCATTTCGCGGAGGCCTTCGAGTCTTCCTTCACTGATGCCCCTTTTAATGGGTCATCACTTTTTGGGACCAAAGTGAAAGACACCCTCACCAGATGCGAGCAAGAGAGAAAGACCCTGTCTGCCGTAGGGGTCTGTTTTTCCCTTCCCTCTAGGCCTTACCCCAAGGCTCAGAGAGGAGGGAAGATGTCGTTCAAGAAATCACAGAAGTTTTTCCCTGCCACACAAGGTGAGTCCCCCTCCAGAGGCAGAGGAGGGGGAGGTTATTCTGGAATACGCCGCCCTAGAGGCAGAGGAGGCCCCCACAACTCGGGAGACCATGATTCCTTTTGCGGTTCCTCTTACCATCGTTCCTGATGTGTTGCCCGACTGTGCTATTCCGGAGCCAGTCGGGGGGCCACATTTCGTTGTACCCGGAAGCCTGGGAAAGCATTACCTAGGATGGATGGGTGCTGCGAATAGTTTCCGGAGGTTATACCATTCCCTTTTTGTCAGATCCCCTTCCAGTCAGGAGAATCCCGGACGTTTCACCCAGTCAAAGGGATCATGCATTAGAAGTGTCAAAGCTGCTAAAGACAGGAGTCATCCAACCTGTCCCCTCAGACCAAATCGGATTAGGGACTTACTCAAGACTCTTTTTGGCGCTGAAACGAACAGGGGACCTGAGACCCATTCTAGATCTCAGCCGATTAAACCACTATGTTCTGAAGTCCAAGTTCCGAATGGTCACCCTTCAGTCCATTTTTCCGTTGCTGGGAAAAGAAGTGTGGGTGCGCTCCATCGACCTCAAGGATGCTTACTACCATATCAAAATGGACAGGGCATCCAGGAGTCACTTATGCTTCCGGCTAGGAGCCAGTCATTTTCAGTTTCGGGCCCTGCCCTTTGGTCTCACCACAGCCCCTAGGGTGTTCACCAAGTGCTTGGCGGTGGTGACAGCTCACTTGAGACGTCAAGGATTCCAAGTGTTTCCATACCTGGATGACTGGCTCCTCACCGCCCCCACCAGGCATCTTCTCATCCGGGCCAGGGACGCTACCATTACCCTCTGTCAACAACTAGGAATTACCTTGAACTGGGGAAAGTCTGCCTTGCTGCCCTCACAGCGTGTCACATTTATAGGCGCAGAGCTAGACACTGTCCAAATGCGGGCCTTCCTCCCCCAAGAAAGGATCGGAGTGTTGCAGAATCAGGTTCACGCTTTATTACCCCTCAGGAAAGTACAAGTGAGATGGGAGCTTCAGCTTCTGGGATCCATGGCAGCTACCATTATGTTAGTGCCTCTAGCGAGATTACACATGAGGCTTCTTCAGTGGCTTCTCTTTGCCCAATGGTCTTTCCAGAAACTCCCCCTTTCCCACCAGATCCTACTCTCGGACCGATGCAAGCAGGATCCCCGTTGGTGGCTATGTTCCACCAATCTGGACGAGGGAAAACCATTTGTTCCTTCATCACCTGTTGCCACGGTGACCACTGACGCCTCCCAGATGGGGTGGGAGGAGGCATTATCTTGACAGGACGGTCCAAGGCACATGGCAAGATCACGAGGTACATCTGCACATCAATGTTTTAGAGATGAGAGCGGTGTTATTGGCGTTGCGGGCACTTCAGAGCTCTCTTCCTCTGGGAACGATTGCAATTCACTCGGACAACATGTCCATTGTGTGGTACCCTAAACAAGCAAGGAGGAACCAGATCTTACCCCCTGTGCAGATAGGCCATGCGAGTGTGGCAGTGGGCAGTGTCTTCCCAACGTTTTTTAGTGGCAACGCACATTCCGGGGAAGGCCAGTGTGATAGCAGGCTGAGCAGAGCTATTCTGATGCCTTACAAGTGGTCCCTGAACCTTCTGGTTGCATAACAGATTTTCAGCAGGTGGGGTCAACCTTGCTGCGATCTTTTTGTCAATCCCCTCAATGCCAAATGCAGCAGCTACTTCACCCTGATCCCCCCACAGGGGGAGTCACCCAGAGACGCTCTAGTCAACGATTGGCCCTCCAGTCTGCTCTATGCTTTCCCTCCGTTTCCTCTGTTACCAAGAGTGATTCAGAAAGCCATATCCTCGGGAAGCAAGATGATTCTAATTGCCCCACACTGGCCTCGCCAAGTCTGGTTCTCCTTTCTTCATCAGTTCGCAGTGGACAGTCCTTAGATTCTGGACCCAGTACCAGACCTACTGATGCACATGTCGGGGCAGTTCCATCCCTCCCTGCGGACCCTCAGGTTGACAGCCTGGCTACTCAACTTCCGTTGTTGGTCAGACTTCATCGTTTTTCGCCTGAGGTGGTGCACATTTTATCCTCTTCTCATAAGTCTTCCACCAGGAAGATTTATTCCAGCAAATGGAAGAGATTTTCCATTTGGGCTCATGCCCAAGGACTTGACCTTTACACAGCCCCAATTCCTGCTGTTTTGGATTTTTTGTCCATGCTGTTTTGGCAGGGTTCTGTTCCTGCTACCATTAAAGTGCAGCTGGCTGCTATTTCTAATTTTCATACCTCCTACGAGCCTTCCCTTATGGCCCATAAACTCTGTAAGGCCTTTCTGAAGGGCACCTTGTTACTCCGGACTCCTGTGTCAGAACCTATCATGCCCTGGGATCTAAACTTTGTTTTGCAAGCCCTGACTTCCCCACCTTTCGAACCGGCTGCCTCCTGTGAGTTAAAGTTTCTGTCTTGGAAGACTGCTTTCCTAATAGTCATCACATCAGCCAGATGGGTGTCAGAGATTCAAGCTCTGTCCATCAAACCCCTGTATTTAATCTTCCATAAGGGTTTCTCTTAGACCTAATCCATCCTTTCTTCCTAAAGTAACATCTACTGTTAATCTCAATCAGCCTTTTGAGCTGCCAGTTTTCTTCCCTCAATTCTCGAACAAAGCAGAGTTTAGATTTCATCAATTGGACGTGCACAGGCAATTACGATTCTACTTACACAGGACAAAACAACTACGAAAAGCTGACCAATTGTTTGTGTTTTTTTTCAGAAAGTAGAGCAGGATCCTCTATTTCCAAGGTTGCAATCTCCAGATGGATTTCAAGTTGTATTTCCTTTATTTATTCCTCAGTGGGCAGAAATCTACCGTTCCCTGTCAAGGCTCACTCTACTAGGGCTGTTTCTGCGTTGATAGCTTACCATGCCAGGCTATCTTTGGATGATATTTGTGCTGCAGCCACGTGGGCTTCCCCACACACCTTTATTACTCATTACAAACTGGATGTGGCTTCTAGGGGCCGGGCTTCCTTTGGTTCCACAGTCCTCAGGAGTATCTTCCTTTGAGCCTCCCAGGATAGAGGTGCTGGGGACGCTGTCCCGTGAGTAAGAATGTAGGCGGGATTGGACTACATAACATCAAGAAGTTATGTACTCACCATAACGTTCGATGTATGTAGTCCATGTCGCCTCACATTCTCACGTACCCTCCCACCTGCCCCCTTCCTGGAGGATTTGGAGGCTGGAATTGGTGTTTGAGTACCCTTCACTGGTAGTTGTTTTTTCTTATTCCCCTTGATAGTGTTCTACTGTAGTGGGTTGTTGTTATGCATGAGGTGTGATTGTGGGTTTGCAGCAAACTAGATCTGGGGCTATGGAGCAGTGCTACATGGGATACCTGTTTAGCCCAGCCAATAAGAGACTTTGTGCTAGAAAATAAAAGTTGGCCGAGTCTCCGAACCCGTGAGTAAGAATGTGAGGCGAGATGGACTATACATACATCGAACGTTATGGTGAGTACATAACTTCTTGTTTGTGTACCTTAACTTCTACTATAATTGACTGTTGTGTGACTAAGCTGTTATCATATTTTAATGCCGCTAAATAAAATGTTATCAGATGTGTGTCATAGGAAAATCTCAGAAACATTTCAATACCCAAATTATGCAAACAGGTGAGAAGCAGGGCAGAACAAACGTCCCAGTGAAGGAACAGCTAATGTACCGTCAGCCATCTCATTAGAATTTCTAGTACTCTTCTGTATGGACACTAGTTCTTCCAAGGGTAGTTCCAGCAAACTTGAATTTCCAGTTTTATAAATGTTTGGCTGCCGTTGATATTATTTTTTGTACTTGGCAACGATATTCAGTAATATTGATACTGAACAAGGAACACACTTTCCAAATTTATTTAACTAACTTTATGCTACATTTGATTAGTTAAGAACATTTCTGTTGACAGTGAACCAAATTCTTTGGACAGCTGTCACAGTGTTGGGAACTCACAGATGATGATAGAAGTTACAGTAGTTCTGCTGAATTTAAGATTTAGCCCAACTGTAATTTTTATTTTAATTAAAAGAAGGTAATTTTATAAATAATTTTAAAATATAAAGCAGGTGATATGTGTTTCCATCTGATTTTGTCTTTGTTTAAAAAGCATACGTGGTCCTTGAAATTTTATATTAGAACCTATATAAGAGTTGCAAAGAATCGTAATTAGTTGTGTAAAACTGGGTCCATGTGTTTAAATCTGTTGCATTTTGTATTTTTTCATAAACTATGTATGATTTGAGGTACTATAGGAGGGTGACTTATCAAACTTTATTTTTATGGTTGAGTAGTTGACATCTTCCAGTCCAAGGCTTCACTCTCCATTATTATTATTTATTTATTTATTTTTTGTACCAGTTGTATTTCATTTAACCAAGTATAATCATTGTCATTCTTGTCTTAATACCTAATAGCTGTTTTTGCTGCTCATTGACACTTTAAACACTTTAACAAAGTCTGCCACCTCTCTCCTCACCATCATTGCAAGTATTTTGCCTACTTTGAGAGCATGCTGTGTGGTTCCTATTTTGCATGCTTTTTTGCATCTCTGCTTGTTATGAAGTGGTTTGCAAACTAAGCGTCATCCATCAACATTTCAGTCATCTTAAGGTTTAATAATTCATCAGTGTAGTCTCTAAGTAAAGTATATAGATGAACCTCTGTGGCACAGCAGTGGCAGAGGGTGAGTTTGATGATGAGCTTGACTTGTTTTTAGTGGGTATTTATATCAAACCTTGATACGGCAGGACATTGTACCTACTTAAAGGAGTAAAATCCACACCAATTTTGTACTTTACAGTTGCAAATGGGTGACAGGGAAGACGATACATCCCAGCCCATAGGTTTTCTGGAAAGGAGAGACAGCTTTATGCTTTCTTTATCGTCATACTTTGTGTAATATAAGTTGTGAAGTTGTACCTTTTATTTGTAACAATAGTTATGCTATGATGTTACTGTTTTTGCATAGCTCTTGTGTCTTAAATGACAAGCTACGGACAATGTAAATACCTTGTACATGGATTTTCCAGCTCTCTTTTATATAGGGTTGACAGATACTGATATTGTCTGTCATTCATGCTTCTCATGCGTTTCCAAGTGCATTAGTTATGTTTTATGTTTGGAACTTTCTTCTACAGAATTTTATGTCATTTTTGTGCTTTTTTTTCTTTCCTTTTTAATGAGGACTCGTCTATTCGGTCATCTAGTCAACTGATGTAACTTAAACTGTTCTAGAGTGAGAAATATTTTTTTACGTCTAACAGAATGCCTACACTTAAGCATTTGATGCTAAATCTAGGAATTGTATTGTTGCTGTGCTTTAGGTTGTTTACATTTATTTGTTGACCTCTGTAGATTATTTGCATTGAACTTTGACTGCCATTTTTCACCCCACTTGAATAGCATCTTTAGGTAATTATTGTTTGATGTTTTGCTAAGCTTATTCAACAAGGACTGCTTTTTTTCATTGATGGAGAATTCTTACTTTTATGTATCTTTTTCGCCTTATCTTGCTAGTAATTGTAGTCTGAGGCCTGTGCATATGTGGTGATGTGCAATCAAATGTCAGATGTACTCTTTCTGACTTTTTTCCTAAATGCTGAGAGTAGTGATTGTCTAGGTCATATGATGGAAACTATTTCAGGTGGAGTGATCTAGAGTTTTCAAACCTGCCATGATCACAAGCTCCCCCATACCAGGTTTGTGGGGTATTTCAAAAATTGCACACTAAATCTTATCATTTAAATGACAGCCATTGTGAAAAATTAAACTGACTAGTAAGAATCACTGTTGCAGTAGTATTTGTTATCCATGGAAATTAGCCATGGGTGGGTATCCACCCTCAAGCCTATCTTTTAGAACTGAACTCCTCTGCCAGTCCAGGGTATTATTTTGATGTACATCTGAAAGGACAAGCAGCTTGCTCCATTTCAAATTCTTTTTTGCTAGATGAAGTAGTCTTTCTTTAGTACATATCTCCTGTCACGTCTGGATGTTTTCTAGCATTGTTACTGTTGTGTTGTAATTGCTACTGTGTTTAATACTCTTTATTGTGGTAAGTTTTTGTGATGTCCATGATATCTGTGGCAAAAAGTTCATTAACAAGTAGTGTGCGTAAAGAAAACAATTTCCACCTAAGAACTACTATTGGCAGTACCTGTTTATTTTGGGGAAGGTGAGAAAGTCATTCTCCGAGCACAGTGCAACTTTTTATAAATGGGCAATTCTTTGTTGGGCTTTTAATCTCCGATTCTTACTTGAGCACTAGAAACTCTTGGCAAGACTCATCAAGCAGCTGTGTGAAAGGAGGGTACAGGCAAAGAAAAATTGAAAAGCCAAAAAAAATGGTTAAGGAAGCACTGGGCAAAGAGTGAGATCTTAAATAACCCTGTCATTTCTACTAGCCTCTCTTCTCCTCTTTGTCTCCTGAATTTTTACGGCTCTGTCTTTGTCTGTTTCAGTCCCATCTGCAAGGCAGATATTGTGTTCCCTCATTTATAGCTAGGCTTTTTAAAAGAAGGTTCAAACATTTAGGCTCCACAGTAGTTCCCAGAGATCCATAATGGACATCTGTCCTGCTCATATGCCAACTGGCACCGCAGGAGCAGTTCACTCAATAAGTACCGACCATCCTTATTTGAGGGAATTGAGAAAGTGCAGTCTTAATTCCTGCTTTCTAGACAGTTGCTTATTGAGTCTTGAAGTCATCCAGGTACCTGATTCCATAAGGACAGGTGTCCAAGAACTGTACACCTGCATTAGCATCTGCTGCCAAGACTATTTACCCCCTTTAGATTTAAAAAAAAAAAAATCATTGAAGAGTAAGTGGCTATGTTCCACAAAGTTTATCTTTAGTCATTAAGTTTGAGAGTTGCTTCCTTTTCCTTCTGATGGAGGAAATTCCCTTCTTCAGGCCCTCACTTTAGGTGAGGAAGATCTGCCATATTTTGTGTAAATCTCCATGACCTTAGGATGTGACAGTGACACAGCCCCCCCCCCCCCCACACACACACACACACACTCATCTCTTTTAGAGAAAAAAAAAACTTACTCTTGTAGGGCAGTATATCAAGTAGAGATGTTAAGGAAGTCTCAAGAGTCTGATGGGGTACCCAGACCTTTTGGGTATTAAAGAGCTTAGTCCAGCTGCTGTTAGCTGAGTATTTTAGCCATTCAAGAATGCCTTTAAGAATGCACCTCTGAAAGCCACACTTCTAACTTTCTTCCCTTAAGAAGATGGTCAGATTGTAAAGGTCCTGCACTCTTGATACCTATATAAAACCCAATTCCAGGTGGTGTTCTCTTAATGCTACTAGTGGGTATCATTTGGCTCCAGGACCAAAAAAAAAAAAAAAAACTCACTAATGTTAGGAAAAGCAGGGTGTTGGACAATGTTGGAAAAAAATGAACTGATCTTCTACATAAGGGCATTTGTTAAATATCCCTTGAATATGGATTTATTTGCCTCTCATTCCCAGGAAATTGAAAAAAAATATACTAGAGAAAGAAAGGGGAAGCTATCTAATCAGTCAGCTGTTCACTCACTTGATAAGATATGCAAAGCAACTGGGCCATATGGCCGAGTACAACTTACCAGTACCCATCGCAGACCTTGCCACCTTTTCCAAGGAGTAATAGGCCTCTCATACCATTGGTGAATTTATGAATACTTGTGTAATTATCCAGCTCCTCCTTAAAGGAAGATATGTTAAGTCGATTGATCTGGAGAGAAATTTTGTTCCAGAGAAGGGGTAGTTGCTTCATGACTGACCTCTCTCTCCACCATGATTTGTTTATTTGCCGAAACAGGTGTAGATCTCTGGTTCTAGAGTTTGCAGGACTATTTTATTTGTCGAGAAGTAAGTAGTCTTGGACTACTAGATCCCTAATGACCCAGAAAGCAAGGCACAAGTTGCCCCAAGGAGTGTGTAGGACACCGAATATAAGTAGAAAGCCTTGAATTTCTCTCGATAGTTCAGGTTCCTTAGCCACATGGTCTTTCTTGTCAGGAATCTTTAGGGTCTCACTCTAACTGCTTGATATGTTTGGTAAGGTACTTCCCAATGTGGACACACTTATTCTATGATGTGCCTGATCAGTGCAGAATAGAGAGAAGTCAGGAATTCTATGGACGTAGAAGAAATGCCCTTTCTGATCATCTTTGCTAGATAGAAGGATTTTCTGACTGCTGTTGTAACATGATGAAAGGTGAGGCAGTTAATTAGCTGTGTTCCAGGGTCTGTCGTAGCATCTTTATTTTGAAGTGGATTATTTTCAGTATTATAAGATGGGTATAGGGGTTGTTTGCCAAATGCAACAATATTGTATTTCTTAGCATCTAATTTTAGGCTGGTGTCAGTACACCAGCATATTAATATATGCAACTTCACTTTTTAGTTTTTGCATATCAGAATGGGATTCAAGTATGACACAGAGTTTACAGACTTTGTTAACAAGAGTTCCTGATTTTTGATTAGGAGATCAGAGACGTTTATGCCAAATAGCACAGAACTTTTTTGATACCCCACTGGTTACTTTCATGTTCCCTGAGGCTGTGAATGCCACCCTCACAGTATGGTTCTCCAAATATACAATGCAAATTATTTGATCCCCCAAATTGGCCTTGGGATACAATCTAGGGTAATAGCCAGTACTGATTCTTCTACCACCTCCCCACCACATTCTCTTCCTTTCTTGCCACTTTCACAGAAACAGAATACCTTATTGAGAACAAACAGCTTCTACCTGACTTTGGACAAATGATTAAGGAAAATTATTTCTACATGCTAGTAAATAGAATTGAGAAGCTTCCCTTTTTTCCTAGGAGTGCCTTCTGTACCATCTTAGATTAACTTTTACAGTGTGTAATCTTTGAGATAGTATCCCTAGCAGAACAGGGAAAAGTTTCCTTTACAGATTGTTTGACCCAAGGAAGGATGGCTCTTGAAAGATCATCCTAGACCTTATTTATTTGTTTTCAGTGTGATGACCGGGCAAGTCCACTGGGCCAAGAAGAGCCGGTTTTCAGTGGAGGCCCGGGAAGAAAAGCTCCAGTGAACAATTACAAGCATACACAAAGCAGTATAGTAATATAAATCAGGCTGAGAATGCAGCATAATACATATGAGGTATAATACAATCATGCAAAGAAATACAAATAATGGGACATTGTTGGAAAGTTTTTGTGTGCAAAGTTAGATACATTTACTGATGTAAGAAAATCTAACAAGGTTAGTCAAGGTGCAACAGAAGGATGTCCAGTATTGGTTTAATGGAGTGTAGTAGTAGACAAAGCAATGGTATGAGAAATAGGTGTAGCAGGGGATGGAGATGAGAGTAGTTAGAGGGGGAAGTTATGTTGGAGAGTGGCATGGGCATGTCCATTTTGAAGATAGTTGGGGAGAACAAGACAGATTTGAAGTTGGTGTGTTTTGGAGTATTTGAGAGGGAAGGAGAGAGTTCCATAGTTTAGATATGGAGTAGGATAGCAGGAGTTGGCCAGGGGGTCGTTGGGGTTTGTAGATTTGTAGGAGGTTTTAGTTTTCTGATCTGAGTGGTTAGGAATATAGGGGGTTAAGGTGGTAGCAAGAGAGAGGCAGCTGTAAGATTTGAAGATGAGCTTGTGGGCTGTAGTGAGTTTGAGAAAGTTCAGGTAATTAGGTTGTTGGAGCCATTGCTGAGTATGGAGAAGAGTGGCAGTGGTGGGATGAGTTTTTTGAATTGGTGACAAATTTGCTTATTTTATTGCAGCAGGATTCTAGTTTGGATTGTAGGTAGAGTTGGAGATTGGTAGCAGAGGAGTACCGCACACGAGAGAGGGGAGAAGGTAGGAGGAGGCTAGGGTTTTTCTGGTGGAGGGGGTGAGGCAGCTGTTGTCTGTACAGGAGCCCAAGTTTTTGGTGTGGTTTTTTTTTGATAGTTTGGAAATGGGTGTCGAATTTTAGATGTTTATCACTGATAACGAGCAGTTTAGTATTTGATACAGTTTTGATGAGGATGCTATTCTGGCTGAGTATAAAGGAGGTTTTCTCGATAGGGGCATTTCTAGAGGGATAAAAGATCATCAGTCTGGTTTTATGTGCATTTAGTGCCAGGTGATTATTTTGCATCCAGGTTTCAGTTTTAGAAAAGGCTGATTGGGTTTCTGGAAGTAGGTCAGAGGGAGACTATGCTCAGCAAATTATAGTTGAATCGTCAGCATGCTGGATTAGTGAGGAATCAAGGATGGTGTGGGATAGTCATTGATAAATATAGAGTAAAGGGCCTAGAACAGAACTTTGGGGCACACCAATGGGGGGTGTAGGAAGGGAGATATTGAGGATTTCCATTGTATGGCTTGTCATTTGGAGAGGTAGCTAGACAACCCGGCTATGGTGGAAGGAGAGATGTTTAGAGAGGGCAGTTGAGATAGGAGTGAGGGGTGGGAGATGGTGTCAAAAGCTTTGGATAGGTCTAGTAACAGAGTAGATACGAATTTGCCAGTCATGTGCTTGGTTAATGGTCTAAAGAAAGGAAAGGTGGGGAGTCATGGTACTACGGCAGGGCAGAAGCCGTGTTCAGTGGGGGTGAGAAGGTTATTGTATGTTAGGTATGGGATCAGTTGAGAATGGATACATTTTTCCAGAATTTTAGATAGTGGGGAAATGATGGCAGTAGGCATGAAATTGGTGGTGTCAGTGTGTTTACCTCCCTTATGGAGTGGGATGATGTATGCATGTTGCCAGATAGAAGGGACCTAGGATTCTTGGATGGATCTGTTTGTTAAGATGGAAATGAGAAAGGCAATGCTATCAGCAGATATTTTGAGGAAGGGTGATGGTAGATTATCAGGTGCATTGCGGCAAGTTGGAGGAGTATTTTTTTATTGTACTTGTGGGGATGGGTTTTAGTTTGAAGGGGGAGAAAGGAGGTATGAGATCAAGCGATGGGGTAGGTTGGTTCGTATTAAGTGGGGGGGTGAGGGAAGGAGGAAGACCATTTAAGCTATACAATCCAAAAAGGAGATGAATAGAGTGACATTCCCAAGATAGATGAGGTTGGGGTTGAAACAGGGGTTATCTTTATTTCCTGGGTGGGAAGGGAGGAGATGGTGTTCCAGAATTTTTTAGAGTTGGTTGAGTGTTGGATTGAAGTTTGGAGAAGTATGGTTTGCGGTCTCTAGTTATTAGTTTTTTTACGGCGTTACGAAGTTGTTTGAATTCAAGTAGGGAGTTATGCTGTTTGTTTCTTTGGTATCGCTTCCACATTTTGTGTCTTTGGAGCATAGTTAGTAAGTTTAGTTTCTTTTGATAGCCAGGGAGAGGCTATAGCCTTGGTACATTTGGTTCTTATAGGAGTGTGGTTGTTGAGTAGGTTTAAGAAAGTTTCATTGAAGTAGATGATGGTGTTGTCAAGGGGCTGGTTTCTTAGGGGGGGGGTCCAGTCAGTCAGTTTTAGACATTCGGAGAAAGTTTGAGGGTTGAAGAAGGAAAGGTACCAAGTTTTGAAGAGGAGAGTGGTGATGGTCAGCAAAGGCTGGCAGGTGGTCGCTAAGAGTGTCTGGGAGGATTACTGCATTTAAGACAAAGGTTGCGATGGGATTTTAAGATCCAGTTAATGATGGTGCCAGAGGCCCCATCTTTGTTTGGCCTGGTAGGAGAGTTTATTAGTTGGGTGAAGTTAGAGGTTGACTATGTGAGATGGGGCTTGAGAGTTTATAGTGGCCCTGTTAATGTTCATGTCACCAAGGATATAGGTTTCATTTTTAATGTTAGAGTAAAACCAGGAAAGGATATCTTCTAGTATTGGGATATTATTGCCTGGGGGTATATAGAGGGTGGCTATACATATGGAATTGTGATTTTGTATTTTTAGTAGAGCTATAGTTATTTCGGCGTTGGCAAAGTTTGGGTAAGATTGGTGCATTGGGTAATGGTATAGAAGGAGGAGTAGATTATGGCTACACCTCCACCTTTCTTGTCAAGTCTGTCATTGTGAATCATTTGGTATCCTGGTGGAAGAATTTCATTGTCTTTTATGAATGGTTTAAGCCAGGTCTGTGAGACTGCTACTGTGTCAGGGTGGTTGTGGGAAAGCCAGGCATGGAGGTTAGGGATATTATTTCGAAGGCTTTGGGCATTGAATGTAGCAAGGTGAATAGATTTGGAAGTTTGAGGATATGTGGGAGGGGGGATTAGTGGTTTCTGTGGTGGTAGTGGGGCCAGGATTGGGATGGATGTCACTGGAGAGTGAGGGGGAAATTCGATGGAGAATGAGTATAAGGTAGTTTAATGTGGATGGAGAGTTTGAGCGATGGTAGGGGTTGGATTTGTTGGTGTGAAGTTTGGAGGGGTGTGTTATGTGAGGGGTGGGATAGGTAGGATTTTGTTTTAATAGTAGGGTTGGGTTAGAAGAGTAGAGTTCATGAGTTATGGAGGTGAAGGGTGGTGTGGAAGTATGTTGGGAAGTGGTTGTGTAATGTGAAGGTGCAGTATAGGAGGGGTTAGGGAGTAGTGGAAGGTAAGGAAGACAAGTGAGGGAGGTTAGCAGGGCTATTAGGTTTAGTAGATAGGATATGGTGGGGGCATTGTTTAGATTGGGTGAGGAGTTTGAGTGGAATGTGTGTGGTGTAGTGTAATTGGATGGTAGGATATGTGGGAGGAGTTGGGATGAATAAATGTATGGATAGTGGGGTGGGTGAGAATTGGGGGCAGGGTAAGGGGGGGCAGGGTAGGGGAGCGGAGTGAGCCCTCTGGGCAAATGGAGCAGATACAGCCCCAGCAGAGGTGAGTGAAAAACTATCAGTGATTGCTGGTAACAGTGTAGGTAGGAGTTTTGCCAAAGCAGCAGTTTGAAGGTAACTGGCTAATGGGTTGAGCATTGGACTGTTAGCTTAGGGAGAGCTGCTGCCAGATCCTTTGGATTGGAAAGAAGTAGCAGAGCTGTGAGGTCTGTAACTGCTGTAAACAGTTAAAAGGAAACCACAAACAGAAAACAAGAGTATAGCTAACCACAAACAGAAAACAAGAGTATAGCTCACTAAGAGAGTTGGCACTAAGGTCTTGACTAACTTATTGATGGCAGAGAGAGATAGAGGCAAGGTTTTTAATAGAGTTGAGGGTTTGGGGAGTCTCAGTGGTATGTGAATAGCCCTTACAGTAGACAAAGTAAGACTAATTTGTGGTGTGAGCTTGGAACATACTTTAGTTTGAACTGGCTATGGAGTAGAGCACCGGCGTTATTCCAGGAGTTGGAGCAGTATTTGTAAAGAAGGTGGAATCAGTCTGTAAGGGAAGACACTTTGCTCTTAAAACCAAAGTCTGACAAATAAGTTGCAGCAGAATACAAAGCCCTTCTAAGTGAGGTAAATGCAGTTTAAATGCTGAGTACATGTGAAACACTGTTTAAAAATCAGTAAATTAGGGACTACACACCAATGACATGAAGTCACAGATTATTAGGAAAAGACCTATCCAATCTGTACAGATTTTAAAATGTAACCAAATTCCTCATTATTTACCTCATAGGTGCTCCTCCCCAAGCCCATTCCAGATGTGCGTTTGACTACATTGGACCTAAATATTGTCCACTTGCATAGCCTTATCTGCAAGACTCTCAAACATTTTCTACAATTCAAGGCAGATCAGGAACATTATAAAATGTTCATCTTTCAATCACTGGTGCAGTAGCCTAACCTTATGAGTTGTATCCAGACAAGGATATGACAGCCAGTCAGCTTCTGTAGCTTAAAGGCTCTTTCCACATGCCCTAAATGCTGTACAATTTGAAGAGAGTGGTATAAAGTTAGAGGTTAGTGCGCCAGTCCGTCAGAACTTTCTTGCCATCAAAGTATGCTCTTCCGTGCTGATTTTGGTTGACTAAAGCTTTACCAAGGCTGGACTGGAGTACACTGTTAGGAAATACTTGCCCCTTTATCAGTTTTTATAAAAAAAAAATATTCTTTTCTGTAAAAAAATTGTTGATGGGAAATAAATGTGGTGTTTTTTATTGGTGGTCACTAAGATAATTTACAGTCTGGATTCCCTACAAGTAAATTCCTTTTAAATTAGTATTTTTTTTCTGTTAATAAAAGTTTTGCGTTGCTGTCAGAAACTATAACTAGGGGCAAGGAGTAGAGGTTTTAGGGTTGTCACAAAATTCTACCTCATAACTTTGTTTCCAGTCAGGTGACATCACCAACTATTTTAAATTCCCAGTACCTACTTATCAGTCAAGTTTTATCATTTTGCCCAGGCTTTGGGCTCTTCAGTTCTTCCTTCCCCATCGTCAAAAGATGATGTTCAACCCAATCTCATGTAGACCCATTTCAGTTTTAAACCTTGATTGTAAAGTGTTTGCATTAGCTAAAAGAATGGCAAATGTGTTGACAGGATTGACAGGTATTGATCGGTATTTATCAATCTGGTTTTGTGGTGGTCAGACATTTGACAACAGTAATAGAACAATGATGATCCAGAGGGAACCAGAATGTAAAAAAATTACCACTATTGCTGGTGGGTCTTGATGCAGCGAAAGCATTCAGCAGCGTAAGATGGGTTTTTGTGAGTACAGCATAGGAAGCATTTGCATTCCTCGATAGAAAAATGAGGTTAAATTAGGGAGTTGTATGCATGATCTGAGGCAAGAATTAAAGTGGGAAGGTTCCTCTCTGATAAGGTGTTTGAACAGAGGAAACAAGCTGGGATGTTCTCTTTCTCCTTTATTTGCTTTATATTTAGAGCCACTGGCAAAGAAGATAAGGAACTCAAAAAATTCAAGGATATGATGGATATGTAATCAACAAAAGAAGTTGGCTTTATCTGCAGATGATATTATTTTGTATGATAAATCCAGAAAAGGACATGTCAGTGTTCTGGAAAATATTGAGGCAGTTTCAAGTCTTTCTGGCACATAAAATAAAGATGAAACAAAGGCTATAGCCATAAATTATGTATCCACTCATGGCGAGGTTCAGCAATACCCATATTTATGGGTCATGATTGATGAAAAATTTTGGAATAAGGATTAAAAGGGCTTCTGTTATGGCAGCAAAGGATATGTGGGAAGAGACTAAGCCAAAGATAATACAGAAACTGAGAAACTGGAAGCTCTTGTTTATGGGTATAAATAATAAGTTTTATAAACAAGCTAGGCATATTTTTATCAGTCAAATAAGTTGTGGACAACAGTTAATAAAGAGTTGAAGAAATCCTGTGAGAGAAAGAGAGCATGAGTTAAGTGGGATAAATTGATCCTTCATCTAGAGCAAGGTGATTCAGGATTACCTGATTTGAAAGGATATTTTACAGTTACACATTTAAAAATCAGGTATGTAACGCAATGTTATAATTAAAAGTAGAAAGAGATAATGAAGTGTTTGAGGGTGATTCAAAAATGAGAAAAAATGAAATTTTGGATGCAGATCCGTAAGCATAATAACCACAGAATGTTACATTCATAAAGTTGCAGAAAGTGTTAAGAACCAAGCTAACATGGCATTAGAGAAAGGACATTTTGCAAATAGGAATGAATGCAGAAAGTGGTACAGAAAAATTTGCAAGAGGGGACTGGAATTTACTAGACAAAATTGTCAAATAAACCAAGGTATTGGGAGCAAATAACTAAGGTAATTGAGTGGGATAAGGCCAAGATGTTATTTGGACTCCATGTCAGAGACTACCTTCCCTGTTTGAGATTGATATTAGAGTATAGGCAAGAGAAAGGAATGGGGGAGTCCTAAGTGAATAACCTGCTCTTACAGAGTTTTTATTCAATTTTAGAGTAGAAGCTGCTGTTAAAAAGAAGATAATTAGTAGGGCAAATAAATAAACATATGTATAAGAATCCATCAGAAGAGATTTGAAAAAATTGTAAGGAAAGACTGGAAAGAAAATTGTAAATAGAGACTGGAAAAGCAATTTATAAGAGAAAAATGGGAAGACATATGTATGGCTGTCAAATATGCAAGAAAGTTCAGAAGGTTTACGATTTTTTATTGGAAGTGTTTGCATCAATATTTTTATACCCCAACTAGACTTCAAAATAATTTTTCCTCGGGTAGATAGCAAATGTTGGAGGTGTGATGGGGAAGGAAAAGGTAACTGGAAATATTTTTTAAGATTGTAATGAGTTGGTATATTTTAAAAATTTCCTGCGCAGTACTCTGTCAGAAATATTGGGGTAGCAAACCGATGTAACTAAGGAAAAGATTATTTTGAGCTAGGAGACGGGATGTGAATTGCCTCGATGCAGTAAGGCCTAATAAAGTTTAATTCCTTTGGCTGCTAAAAAAGCAATTGCTAGAAAATGGAAAGCCAAATCTAAACCAACAGTATATGAAGTATTGTAAAATAGAGAAAAATTGGAAGAAGTATCTTTAGAAAAGGGAGGGAGCAGGTTATATAGCAGTAAGTGGAATTTGTGGGAACAGAGCATGCAGAATAATGTTGCGGTGGAGGATCAGTGAGCTTTAAGGGAAGGCAGGAATTGAGCGATTTGTATAATGCTGGACCGAATGTCAGTTATAAAGAAAGACAACACATACAATGTATAATATATGTAAATGGAAAAATGTTAATATGGTTTGTTTGCTTTTCTGTTAGTGTGTGTGTGTGTGTGTGTGTGTGTGTCTTAAGTGATGCATTTATAAAGGCACTATGAAAGTTATCCTTTTGGTGTTGAAGGAAATAACCTGGAGACCTGTCTTTTTTAAAGCTTCACATCAAAGTCATAAAATTCAGAATGCTGTTTATGCAGTCTTTGTTGCATCTCATTCCATCTCTCAGTTTTTTGGTAAATCTGAATTTTAAAAGATAGTTATCACATTCCAATTATTAAAAGATTTCAGATTTAACGTTTTCTGTGTCTGGTTACATTTTCAGTTCTCTGCCTTAGTTTGTCTACAGCTTCAGGGGTGTTCACAAAGTAAAAAAACAGAACAAAAAACCAGGCTAAGAACACTTGATTCAAATACATCAAACTCTTTTATGTAGTTAAAAGTAAAAAACAAGTGAAAGTCATGCAGTTCAAAACTTCACAAGTCACCTGATACCAGCAGTTAACAAGTCAACCGTTTTTTCTTTTAATCCTGGTTTTAGTCTGTATGTCTCCATTTATACCAGGAGACAGTTGCATTCAACCCAGTAATCTAAGTGAATTCTACTGCCTTTGTATGGGTCTTATGTGACTACCCCCCAGATTTTTCCTTAATATTTAAATGGCTATAAACTTAAAAAGTATGATTATCATCTATATTCTTACTATATCTAAATAATGCATTATTATTATTATTCCCCTTATGGATATCACAATCATGTTCACTAATTCTTTCTTTGAACATTGTATTGGTCTTTCCCCACATAGAATACTAAACAAATATCGCAAGTTTATTATCTACACTAAATTGGCATTGTTACATTACACCAGTTATGTATGTATACATCAGTCTCTTTATCCACTTGCAATTATAATATGGGAAAGTGCCTGTTTAACAGCTGTTTTAAAATTATAACTAGTAGCCATATTTTTATAACTTAATTGCTGTTTAAGGTTTTGTTGATTCCTAAAATTTTGACCTTTCTCCTACTATAGTCTAAATTTTGCTGTCTACAGTCAAAATGTGCCAGTTCTTAATATCACATACTTTTACATTTCTGAAAATCACGAGGAGTATACTACAGCCTTGAGAATATTGGAGCTCTTACAGTCCTTGTATATGGAACTAATTTTTGTTCCCATGCCTGCCAAACATTAAGCCTCCCATTGCAGTGCTTGGGGGGGGGGGGGGGGTTGGGAATGAGAATGAAAACATCTTTATTTTATGGCTTAATTCTTCCACCCCTCCCCTAGTGGTGACTATTTGTATCAGGGAAGGAACTGCACATACACGTTGGTTGGTGCATGCGTGCTATTTGACATGATATGACGAGTGATATAACTTCACCATCTTGGGCTGTTATGCCTTCCTTGCACTGGCTGCATGGAGCCTTTTCTGTCCATCAGAGCAGCAATTTTTGAAAAGCGTAGCTGACCTGGCCTGCAAGCTTTTACTGTGTGGGACAGAAGTCTGTCCAGTGGGTGTTTTCCTCTCCCATTAACTTCCTACTGTGGTCTTAATATTTTCCTGATTGTAGGCAGTTAACTGAAGCATAGTAAGTAGCTTAGCACAGAGGGTAGAAATTCCATTGCCCCCCATTGGGAGTGTTCTTAACTTTTGCAGTACAACCCTTTCCAGCTGGAGAAAAATGTAAATTCCCAGAAGAGGTCATCTGACTTAGACTTTGAAGAATAAGAGTAGGGCCTCAGCAACTTCATTCAGTTCTGTTCTCCATGAGATGTGATGCAAAGGAAGAAGAATCATAATCTTCTGGCCCTCCCTTGAAGATATTTGCTTTACAGAGTCAGTCTGGTTAATGCAAGAACATTAAAAAAAAATATATATATATATATATATATATATATATATATATATATATATATATATATATATAACCCAGCCACTGGGGATGCACAAGCCAGTGCATTTCTTTGTGCCGGTCCCAAGCCCGGATAAATGGGGAGGGTTGCGTCAGGAAGGGCATCCGGCATAAAACTTCTGCCAAAAATTACTGATGCGGAGAACTTTTCATAATTGCATACCGGTTCGGTCGAGGCCCGGGTTAACAACGACCGCCACCAGTACTGTTAGCCAACAGGGTGCTGGCGGAAATTGGGCTACTGTTGGCCGAAGGAGAAGAGGAGGGCGAAGGCGTGCCCAAAGGCAGGAAGATAGGAGGAAGGTTAGGAGTGTAGCAGTGAGGGTAGGAACTTTGAATGTTGGCAGTATGACTGGTATAGGAAGAGAGCTAGCTGATATGATGGAGAGAAGGAAGGTTGATATATTGTGTGTGCAAGAGACCAGATGGAAGGGAAGTAAGGCCAGGTGTTTAGGAAACGGGTTCAAATTGTTTTATCATGGTGTGGATGGCAGGAGAAATGGGGTAGGGGTTATACTAAAGGAACAATATGCCAAGAGTGTTTTAGACGTGAAGAGAGTGTCTGACCGAGTGATGTTTATGAAGCTCGAAATTGATGGTGTAATGATGAATGTTGTTAGTGCATATGCTCCTCAAGTTGGGTGTGCGATGGAAGAGAAATAGAAATTTTGGAGTGAGTTGGATGAAGTTGTGGTGAGTGTACCCAAGGGTGAGAGACTAGTGATTGGAGCGGACTTTAATGGGCATGTTGGTGAAGTGAACAGAGGGATGAGGAAGTGATGGGTAGGTATGGTGTTAAGGAGAGGAATGCAGAAGGTCAGATGATTGTGGATTTTGCGAAAAGGATGGACATGGCTGTGGTGAATACGTATTTTAAGAAGAGGGTGGAGCATAGGGTGACGTACAAGAGTGGAGGAAGATGCTCACAAGTTGATTATATACTATGTAGGAGGGCCAGTCTTAAGGAGATTGGAGACTGTAAAG
Source organism: Protopterus annectens (assembly GCF_019279795.1). Lineage (NCBI taxonomy): Eukaryota > Metazoa > Chordata > Ceratodontiformes > Protopteridae > Protopterus > Protopterus annectens. The sequence goes on from NC_056749.1 coordinate 121,599,319, forward strand.
TGGTGGCAGGTGAAAGTGTAGTTAAGCAGCATAGATTAGTGGTATGTAGAATGACGTTGGTGATCAAGAAGAGGAGGAGGAATGTGAAAGCTGTGCCAAGGATTAAATGGTGGAAGTTAAAAAGGGTGATTGTGAAGTGGAGTTTAGGGAAGAGTTAAGACAGGCACTGGGAGGCAGTGGAGAGTTACCGAATAGCTGGGTAACTACAGCAGAACTAGTAAGGGTGACTGCTAGAAAGGTGCTTGGTGTGACATCTGGACAGAGGAAGGAGGACAAGGAGACCTGGTGGTGGAATGAGGAAGTACAGGAGAGTATACAGAGGAAGAGGCTGGCGAAGAAGAAGTGGGATTGTCAAAGAGATGAAGAAAGTAGACATGAGTATAAGGAGATGAGGCGGATGGCAAAGAGAGAGGTGGCAAAAGCTAAGGATAGGGCATATGGAGAGTTGTACGAGAGATTGGACACTAAAGAGGGAGAAAAGGACCTGTACCGATTAGCTAGACAGAGGGACAGAGCTGGGAAAGATGTGCAGCATGTAAGGGTGATAAAGGATAGTGAGGGAAAGGTACTCACAAGAGAGGAGAGTGTGTTGAGTAGATGGAAAGAGTATTTTGAGAGGCTGATGAATGAAGAGAATGAGAGAGAGAGAAGGTTGGATGATGTGGGGATAGTGAATCAGGAAGTGAAACAGATTAGCAAGGAGGAAGTAAGGGCAGCTATGAAGAGGATGAAGAATGGAAAGGCTGTTGGCCCAGATGACATACCAATGGAAGCATGGAGGTGCTTAGGAGAAATGGCAGTGGAATTTCTAACTAGATTGTTTAATGAAATTTTGGAAAGTCAGAGGATGCCTGAGGAGTGGAGAAAAAGTGTTTTGGTACCTATCTTTAAGAATAAGGGTGATGTGCAGAGCTGCAGTAACTACAGAGGGATAAAACTGATTAGTCACAGCTTGAAGTTATGGGAAAGAGTAGTGGAAGCAAGGTTAAGAAGGGAGGTGATGATTAGTGATCAGCAGTATGGTTTCATGCCAGGAAAGAGCACTACAGATGCAATGTTTGCTCTGAGAGTGTTGATGGAGAAATACAGAGAAGGTCAGAAGGAGTTGCATTGCGTCTTTGTAGACTTGGAGAAAGCATATGACAGGGTGCCTAGAGAAGAGTTGTGGTATTGTATGAGGAAGTCGGGAGTGGCAGAGAAGTACGTAAGAGTGGTACAGGATATGTACGAGGGTAGTGTGACAGTGGTGAGGACTGCAGTGGGAGTGACAGATCCGTTTAAGGTGGAGGTGGGATTACATCAAGGATCAGCTCTGAGTCCTTTCTTATTTGCAGTGGCGATGGACAGGTTGACAGATGAGATCAGACAGGAGGCCCGTGGACTATGATGTTTGCAGATGACATTGTGATCTGTAGTGAGAGTAGGAATCAGGTTGAGGAGACTCTGGAGAGGTGGAGATATGCTCTAGAGAGCAGAGGAATGAGGGTCAGCAGGGCTAAGACAGAATATATGTGTGTAAATGAGAGGGAGGGTAGAGGAATGGTGAGGATGCAGGGAGTAGAGTTGGTAAAGGTGGACGAGTTTAAGTACTTGGGATCAACAGTTCAGAGTAATGGTGAATGTGGAAGAGAGGTGAAGAAGAGAGTACAGGCAGGGTGGAATGGGTGGAGAAGAGTGTCAGGAGTGATTTGTGACAGACGGGTATCCGTAAGAGTGAAAGGGAAGGTCTACAAGAGTGTAGTGAGACCAGCTATGTTATATGGGTTGGAGACAGTGGCATTGACAAAAGGCAGGAGTCAGAGCTGGATGTGGCAGAGTTAAAGATGTTAAGATTTGCAATCGGTGTGACTAGGATGGATAGGATTAGGAATCGGTATATTAGAGGGTCAGCTCATGTTGGACAGTTTGGAGACAAAGCAAGAGAGACGAGATTGCGTTGGTTTGGACATGTGCTGAGGAGGGATGATGGGTATATTGGGAAAAAGATGCTAAGGATGGAGCTGCCAGGTAAGAGGAATAGAGGAAGGCCTAAGATAAGGTTTATGGACGTGGTGAGAGAGGACATGCAGGCGGTTGGTGTGACAGAGCAAGATGCAGAGGATAGGAAGAAATGGAAAGAGATGATCCGCTGTGGCGACCCCTAACGGGAAAAGCCGAAAGAGAATGATGAGATATATATATATGTATATATGTATAAACCCCCTCAAAAAACAACTGGCTCGCATAGGAACTGAAGTGCTGCCTTAGTTTCAGGGACATATGTGGCATACTTGGAAAAAACGATCCTCAACTTCCAGGCAACAGTATACTAAGCTAAGAAATCTATTTAAACAGGCAGTAAGGCAAAATAAAAATTGCATTAAAAAAAAAGCATCAGTCATCCATTCTCAACTTGCTTTAAAAATTGTGGGCAGAAGTCCACCGCTTGAAAGGTCGTACTGATCGAGCTAAGATCCACTTCTCCTTGTCTCACCTCACAGCAGCTGATTTCAGCCTCCACTTCAGTACACTTCCCATCCCTGATTCCATTAGTAACCCCTCCTCTTCCTTTAACTTCTCTCCAACACCCTCCCATATTCCCAATTTCCATTTCAAAGCCGTCAAAGCTAAGAACTAAAACCTGACTTGCCTGCTGGTCCTGGGAATCTTCTCTTGTGGTTCTTATTCCTGTGTAAGAATTTAATAATCCCATCCTTTCTTCACATTTGTAATCACTGCCTAACACAAAACATCATGCTTGATATCTGGAAAACCGCTGTTAATCTCTCCCCCAAAAAACTAACTCATCCAACACCACTAACTTCTGTCCCTTCTCTATTCTTCCCATAGTTGGTAACATCTTTGAAAAATTAGTTAACCGTCAACTAAGCCATTACATCTTCCAATGTAATATTCTCTGAACAACATGGGTTTTGGGCTGATAGGAGCAATTTTACAGCAGTATAGACACTTGCTGATAACCTAACTGAAACGGGAATTAGCCAAGGTACAGCTAGATGGTTTAAAAGTGATCTTTCCACTCAGTACTTCTCTGTTCAGTTTCAGAACACTGTTTCTGCTTCCACCTCTCTCCTTAAAGGACTCCCTCAGGGCTCCAGTCTGGCTCCCTTCTATTTTCCTTTTTCATTAAAAACTGCAACTTGACCTCCCTCATCTCTCTCTTAATTTATATTGATGACATGGCCTTATTTCACTCCAGCCATACCAATTCGGCCATACAACTACAAACTGACTTCCTATCTCTTATCAAATCACTTAATAACAAAAAGCTAATGCTTAACATTTCCAAAACTAAAGTATGTTTAGTGTTTCTGCCATTAAAAGCTGGTACCAATTAGTCATTTATTACCTATGACCATCTTGAAAACCCCTTTAAGTCATCCTCTTCAACTACCTTGGTATGTTTATTTATTCCGTAATGAAGTTTCATCTTCACCTTGAACAAATTTAGAAGAAAATTAATTTCCTCCTATTTTAGCCCTAAAATATTTCTTCCTTTCTCTACAGATCAACCAGGAAAACCATAGGCAAAGGCCTTCTAGTAGCCCAGCGTGAATGTGAACTTCACTGGTTGCAGCAGCATCCAAGAAAAACTCCTCCACCATCCAAACCATAAGCAGTTTTATATGTCATTGTATTACCCTGTCTAGTAGAAATGAACAGCATTTTATAAAGTTTAATAAAGCCAGTTGGCTACCTGTCCAACACTGTTCCAACCTCTCCTCCTTGGATCCCAACTCGGCAAACTCCTCAAAGAAAACTCCTGTCATTCCCTTGTCTCCACCCTTTTCAGGTGATCCCCTCCATTACAGTCTAAGAAATCTTAGTCACTATGGTTCACTTCCTCAGTGTTCCAGAACCAGACTTCATTACACTAACCATGCCTTCCCCATTGTAGGCCCCATACACTGAAAATCCCTCCCTACTTTTCGTGAAGACCTTGCATCATACCCCATCATTTTGTGCCTGGTTTAAAGATCATTTCAAGTCCAAGTCAGTTTGCAGATGCTTTCCCTTTGGGCACATCATCTAATCCCCCACTCCCTCCATCAGCCAGGCACATCTGTCTTTGTCATGTTCTTTCCCTGAACTAATATTTGACATCTATTCCTCATTGTATATATTGTATGTAGTTAATTTCTGTGTGCCCTTACTTTATTTTTGCTGTCTTTTACACTGTGCTTTATCCCTTCACTATTTAACTCTTTCATCTTTCCTCCTTACTCTAACCATCCCTTCCTCCCTCTGTACTGTGTACTTGATTATTATTGATTCATTGCTTTCTGCACACAGTGTTTTCTTTGTATTCATAACACTACTTGTTAACTTGCTTGTCTACTGTCATTTATTTTTGTCTGGGGTGACACTGAAATATGTCCATTGGGATCAGTGCTCTTTCCTGGTTACCAGATTAAATAAGTAAATAAAGAAGGGAGGGGAACCAGAAGAACTATTTAGGACTCAGAAGGTATTTAGAATTTACTGGGTATTGAAAAGCCCAGACTGATGGCTTTTCCTCCAGTCTTTCAGCATTCAGGGACACTTTTGGTAATTTTTTCCTGGAAATGGAGTCATAGCTACTGGCTTCCAAGAAGCTGGATTGGCTTTATGCTGTAAAAAAAAAAAGTTGCCTTTATGAAAGCCCTCATTCAGACCTTGAAATAAAATCACTGAAGATTGTGATGCGATCCAGACTGGCACAAACTAATAATAAATACTCATTCCACTGTCAGTGAAAGTTGGACTCCAAACAGGATTTAGAAGAAAGGATGAACAACTGTCACTTTGGAGTAGGAACTTTAAACTCCCAAACTAATATGCTATCCTAACAAGCTGACATACTTGGAGCTTGATGCAGAAGAAGCAAGATGGAGTCATGAAAGAAGATATTACTTAGTGTCTCAGGTTACGTTAAAGAAAGTGTGCAGACAAATATAGCTATGATTCTTTTAGAGACTTGTGCCATGATATCAGCCTCTGGTGCAGAAATAAGTAGACATATGGCCAAGGAGCCAGCTACATTTAAGAAATGGAACATAGAAAAAACATTCTGCTTGTATGGGCTTATCTTTTTATTCCGGTCTTTTAAACACATCCTGTTGGAAGACTGTTCTTTTGGCCCCTACCTCAGGATGTCTGAGCTACAGGCCATTGTAGCTGTTCTCCTTTTTTTAGTTTTTCATAAAGACAGGGCGTCTCTTTGTACTGTTATCTTTTGGCCAAAGTAGCATTAAAGAGCTGACAGCGTATTCAGTTTACTGTCTTTCTATCTGGGCTCTCTACTGCTTCCGAGATATTTACCAAATGTTTTGTGTTTTAGTCTTTGCTGCCATCAGATTGAAGGGCATTCAGTTTACCAATGCCCAAGTAACTGCTTTATACAGGGTTACTCCTAAGAGGTAGTAATTAAGGATCTCGGCTTCGCTACCACATGCCTGACCAGTCTGGCCATTTCACCTAGTTACATGTAGCCCAGTTTTGTACTCTCCTTCAGGAAACCTTTCATGGTAGAAGTCAAGGAGACAGAGTCAAGCAGATTATTTTTCTTAACAGAAAATATCACCTTGATTAACCCTTTTTTTCTTAAAGGCAGGGCAGAAACCTGTATGACAGTGAGGTCCATCCTCGGAGTGTGTGTTAGTCTCCGTCCTCATGGCCTGTATAGCCAGGCTGTACAGGAGTAAGTTTGTTATATGTTATGAATTTATGGCAGCAACACCTCTCCTCACTGGAGAAGATATTGTGTTTTCAATTTAGAGGGAGGTCAAATGGTGGACTCTCAAGACAAGAGCAAGCCAACCCAGGCATGTTTGTAATATCTCACACAGATGTCCATGTCACCGACTTATTGATACATTAGACATTGCTGGGGGTCTTGAAGGTTTAAGAGAGGTACAACCTTCAGAACCAAATATATCAGTGACAAGGAGTTGCTTATCCTAATATAGCTACAACATATGCTCAAGATAAACTGAAATCCAGTAGTTCTGGAAGTCTGTTTATTTACAGTTCTATTACCTCCTGTAGAGCACTGGTCCAGATGGACCATTATCAGGCTCAGCCTGGGAAGAAATTGTTTTGAGTAAGTAACACAAGACTGGTTCAAGAGAGTAATACAGTAACACTGAGCATCAGTAAGATGGGTAATGGCACTAAAATACTAAGCAGTGAAAGAAAGGGATTAGTATTGCATTTAAGTAGTAACAGTTTGTATAGTGTGTGTGTGTGTGTGTGTGTGTGTGTGTGTGTGTGTGTGTGTGTGTGTGGTAAAGTTGTACAGGACACAATGATTAAGGATGGGAAAAAGGGAGAAAGAGGTGAAGAGGATTGGGGTGGACCTGACAGGGAGCAGAGAATGAGGAAGGGGGGGATGTGGGATTTCGGCTGTTCAGACAGTACTGTAGTTAAGTGATGCATTAAAAAATGGGGGGACCTGACTGCCTGTATCTCTCTAGAATAACTATGGTAGTCTGGAATCTTGCCACACAACAAAAACTACATATGAAGGCATTCTGTATTTCCTTGGTCCACCATTCTGTTGTATACCTGGTGAGCAGGGTCAGCCCTAGACTATATGCATGAACGTTAAACTTCACAATCTCCCACACTGACTAAAATTGGGTGGCAACAAGTCCACTTCACCTCACAGTCAGCCAGCTCAACTAGTTTTCTTTGGCTAATCATGCAAGGAGGTATTGGCACTAAAAGCCTCTTCATTCCTCTTTGCCTTTCCTTCCACTTACTTCCATGGGTCGTTCTAAAGGCTAGAGCAAAAATAGTAAATCTCATCCTAATTGTCCTTTTTTTGTGGTAAAATGGGTGCTCACAGCTGTTGTAGTTAAGTAGGGAGAAACTGCTTATTTTATGAACTCCTTGTACCCATTAACCCAGCAAGACGCAGTACTGGTAGACCTAAACCTAAAAGTCCTCAAACTAGAGGTTCTAAACTTAATCCCCTGATGAAGCTCCATCCTTACCTACCTACATATTATGGGTCCTGCAGAAGACCGTAGCACAAGCAGGAAATCTTGGCAAGTGAAATGGAATGCAGTCTCTAGATGGCATGATTGAACACAGCACATTGTGCAGAGCAGCCGCAGTCCAGGGTGTTGTGCTGTATTTGATGGGCATACTTCATAAGGGCCTTGCATACACTTCAGTCAAAAGGCATCCCTTAGGTATTTCATCATTTCTGACTTGGAGCTTCCATTGGCCAATAATCCCCAGCTTCTTAAAAATTTTAAAAGTGGTTATTTAGTTGAATACCCCGGGAAGAACGGTTCCCCCCTTGGAAACTTAACTCTGGGATAGAGAAATGGAAGTCCCCCCCCCCCCCTTAAAATTTGCTGATACTGATGCTGTTGAAATCTTATCCTGGAGCAACTATTTCTGTATTTTCTGTTAACTGTTAGGTGAGAAGAATTTTACAGCTGCAGACTTCGATGTGCAAGGAGCCCTGCAGAGTCTTCCTTAAGTTAAAGGTGGTGGCTAGGCCCAACCATTTTTTCATGATGAAAACTACCTAGTAACTCAGAATCTGAGGAAAATGCAAGTATGTAATAGATGTTCTCAAGCGTGTGTGGCTTCAGATTGAATCAACAAAATATTTCAGGCTAGCAGACCAGCTTTTTGTTTCTTTTTATGGTAGTAAAGCAGGACATATCAGTCTCCAAGCAAACTGTCTCTTAAGTGACTAAATTGTATTGTCTTCTGTTATGACCATGGTAAAACTCTGCAATAGCAAATGAAAGCTTATTCCACTATGTCAGTAATTATTACAGATGCCTTTCAGACGTGTTAGCACAGGACATTTGTGAGGAAGCTATCTGGAGCTTTTTGTTTTGTTATCCTTTGTAGACAAAGCAAGCTACTCGTACAGTCCAGGATTAGAGCAAGGTTTGCTAGTGCATTCTGGCAAGGCATGCAAGTTCTACCACTCCCTGTCTCTGATCACGTTACCCACTGTTTTAATACTGTTCTCAGGCAATGTGAAAGACAGTGCAGCAGTTATCCTTATGATAAACTTAATAAAGCACATACAATGAGTAGATGTTCAGATACTACCATCCCTCCCGTCAAACCATAGGACCTTTCCTCTCATGTATACCTGAAGTTCTCATAACAGAGACTTCAGAGGAAGGGACATCATAGTGGTTTTGTGATTTCATCCATTTGGGCAAAACTTTCACACCGTTACCTAATCAGGTCATCCCCTTCTTGCCTGCTTACTCTCAGGCATAGTTGCTAGTGGTTTACTTCACACAGGAAAGAACCAGAAATGGTATAGGCTACTGTCTTTTCTTCTTGAGTGTCCACTGATGCCCCAAGTTTGGGAGGAAGAGTACCTATTCTTTTGGGATATTCAAAACTCGATGTCAGACTGAAGAAGTGGAGTTTTGGCTGCACTTAATTTAATGGCACTTCACTAGTGGTGGTTGTGTTTGAATGTCTACTGTTATGGTGAGTGTACTACCACAGAATGTAATTGCTGTAGGTCTTTCCAGTGAAAGTCTTTCTGTTCTGCAACAGGAAGCTACTTGTATCTTAATCAAGGCCCGACTACATAAGAAGGAGCTGTAGCTTTGGGAAGGAGATGGTGGGTAAGATGCAGTAGTTTAAACTAGAAAGTAGCAGCAGTCTTTCTAGTCACCAGTTCAAGGATCGCCTTCATGAAGTTAAAAATGAGCCTCAGGTTTGTTCGAGAAGTAAACCTCATTTTGAGCTTAAACCAGACTAAGTTAGCATGTAAAGTACCGAACACACCATCATCATCTTTCGGCTGTTCCCGTTAGGGGTCGCCACAGCGGATCATCTGTTTCCATTTCTTCCTGTCCTCTGCATCTTGCTCTGTCACACGAACCACCTGCATGTCCTCTCTCACCGCATCCATAAACCTCATCTTAGGCCTTCCTCTTTTCCTGTTACCTGGTAGCTTCATCCTTAACATCTTTTTCCCAATATAGTCAGCATCCCTCCTCAGCACATGTCCAAACCAGCGTAATCTTGCCTCTCTGGCTTTGTCTCCAAACCTTCCAACCTGGGCTGACCCTCTAATATACTTATTCCTAATCCTATCCATCCTCATCACACCCAGTGCAAACTCCTGCCTTTTTGTCATTGCCACTGTCTCCAACCCATATAACATAGCTGGTCTCACTACCCTCTTGTAGACCTTCCCTTTCACTCTTACTGGTACTCCGTCACAAATCACTCCTGACACTCTCTTCCACCCAGTCCATCCTGCCTGTACTCTCTTCTTCACCTCTCGTCCACACTCACCATTACTCTGAACTAGTGATCCCAAGTATTTAAACTCATCCACCTTTGCCACCTCTACTCCTTGCATCCTCACCATTCCTCTATCCTCCCTCTCATTCACACACATATATTCTGTCTTAGTCCTGCTGACCTTCATTCCTCTTCTCTCTAGAGCATATCTCCATCTCTCCAGGGTCTCCTCCACCTGTTCCCTACTCTCACTACAGATCACAATGTCATCTGCAAACATCATAGTCCACGAGGACGCCTGTCTGATCTCGTCTTTCAACCTGTCCATCACCATTGCAAATAAGAAAGGGCTCAGAGCTGATCCTTGATGTAACCCCACCTCCACCTTAAACACATCCGTCACTCCCAACAGCAGACCTCACCGTTGTCACACTACCCTCGTACATATCCTGTACCACTCTTACATACTTCTCTGACACTCCCGACTTCCTCATACAGTACCACAACTCCTCTCTAGGCACCCTGTCATATGCTTTCTCTAAGTCTACAAAAACACAATGCAGCTCCTCCTAACCTTCTCTGTACTTCTCCATCAACACTCTCAGAGCAAACATCGCATCTGTAGTGCTCTTTCCCGGCATGAAACCATACTGCTGATTACTAATCACTTCCCTTCTAAACCTAGCTTCCACTACTCTTTCCCATAACTTCATGCTGTGACTGATCATTTTAATCCCTCTGTAGTTACTACAGCTCTGCACATCACCCTTATTCTTAAAAAAAATTGGTACCAAAACACTTTTTCTCCATTCTTCAGGCATCCTCTCACTTTCCAAGATTTCATTAAACAGTCTGGTTAAAAACTCCACTGCCATTTCACCTAAACACCTCCATGCTTCCACAGGTATGTCATCTGGACCAACAGCCTTTCCATTCTTCATCCTCTTCATAGCTATCCTTGCGGTGCAGCTCCTACTTGAGTTTTTATAGAAGATGTCATAGTCACAAAAGGAAACAGTCTTAGTGCATCTACCAGTTTAAGAATGAGTCGGTTAGCAAAAATGCAGAATCAGACGTGAAGCAGGATTGGAGGTTGAGTAGATGGACATTAAGAGAAATGGAGTAGTAATATCTGTTGGACTTAGACTTTTAGGTTTACTTTCCATTTTGTTGTGAAGATGAGGGCATTAATTTGTTATGCTGCAAGCACAGCTTAGCTCAGTGCAACTTTGTACTGCTTATTCTGCTGAACAACTTATAGCAGCTGTGTTCCTGTTTTCAAAGGATTTTTTGAGTAGTAATACTTTTCAGAATCTGGCTATAGTGCATCTTCACACGCTGCATTATTATTGAAATAGTTTCACTTGTCTGTGCAAGCTAGTTAAGTTTTGTTTCCTTGTGTTGCAAGTGTGCATGTGTTTTTGTACATGTGAGTTAGTAAAATGGCAAGAAAATAATCCGGAAGCTGCATTGTAAGGGAGGCTGTTGGCTGACTGCAGTATGTCATCTTCCTACCTACAGAAAGCTACCATTACCAATTTGTTCCACATACCTGTAATATGTATTCTAAGATTTTCATGAAATTCACTTTCTTGTCTTGGCATTTTTCTGGGACAACCTTTGAAAGTTTGCAGTGCATTTCATGGCATAATGCATTTACTGTGTCTATACTCGAACTACCACTTCTGTATAATATTGCTTCTCTTATTTTCTTGCTATTTGTTTACAGAAGTAAAATATGTTGTTTAAGTTACAGCTCCATTATCTGTCCTGATATTCATTACTTGATTGTTTCATAGTTGATGCCAGTGATGAACTGACACAGTATTTAGATCATCTACTGGAGAGAACAACACCCAAAGCTAACTTGCCTCCATCTTCTAAGAAAGGGGGTCTAAGTCGTTTCCGGGCTGCAGTCCAAACTACGCAGGATCTCATTTCTCTAGAGTCCCAGGCAAAAGGACTCAATGTACAAAGTAAGTAGCAGTAAACTATGAATGTAATTGTGGAAATTTCCTTATCTGAATGCTACAACTGGAGGTGACTGCTGGATACCTTCACTGAATTGTGTATTGGATTATTTTTTTGTTAATTCATTCTCCTCAAATGTATTGATACACTGATTCCATTGAAAGTCATTTTCCATTTTACAAAATAGCATATTTGAAAAATAGTCACAGCAGTAAGTGCAGTAATATATTTGGAATTGTTTTATTAAAGCTATAACTGCATTTTATTTAGCTGTTTTAAGAGATTCTGCTATGTCTCCACCTGACATACTCGGTCAGTGATAATAAATAATTGTCCTTACTTTTGTCTGGAAACTAGTCAAGTTAAGCAGGCTGTCATTGATGACTTTTTAAATAATTAATTGAATACATTGCTTAGTCATCAGTGGATGTAAACACATTACACACTGCCTTATTAGCATATGGGTAGTGCTGTGCTAACCTGTCTCTGACAGTCTACCAAAGCTCAGAGCTCCTCCTCTGCAAGTCTCTGGGTGGGATGGACAACTTACCTGAGAGTACAGGGACTGACAGTAGGCAAGAGGGGGCCAGACGTTATTGGAGAAAATTGGCAAAGGAGCCAGAGAAGGAAGGATGATAGAATGAGATGACACCAAGAATTTATTTGGACTGCAGGTTAGAGAGTGCCTACCCTGTCAGGGATTGATATCAGAGTAAAGGCAAAGAGAAAGAAATAGGGAGTCCTAAACGAAAGTCCAACACTGGTAGAATTTTTAATAACATCTAGAACAAAAGCTACCATTAAAAAAGTAATCATTAGTCGACTATATAAAATATTGCATGATTAACTATGAGTCAAAAGAGGGTAGAAAAGGTTGGGAAGAGAGATTGGATAAGCAATTCACAAAGGAACAATGGGATATATGTACATCTCCAAAATATGCAAGAAAATCTAGAAGATTTAGGATTTTTGCCTGGAAATGTTTACATAGATATTTTTATACCTCAAGTAGACTCCAGAGAACTTTTCCTTAGGCAGATAGTAAATGTGGAGGTGTGAAGGGGAAAAAAGAGGTAATTGGGAGCATATTTTCTGGGAGTGCAGTGTGTTGGAAGACTTTAAGGATTCCCTGCAGGATGCACTGTCGGAGATGCTGGGTGGGCACATTGGTCTGACGAGGAAGATTTTTCTGAACTGTGGTACAGAATCGGAATTGCCTAGTTATGGTAAAGCTTTGCTGTGTATAATTATGGTGGCTGCCAAAAAAAAGCAATTACTAGAAAATGGAAATCAGAATCTAAACCAACTATACTGGAGGTGGTGAATATAGTAACAGGTAAAACAACTGGAATCAAGATCTTTAGAAAAGGGTAGGAGCAAACTACATAAGAAAAAATGGGAATTGTGGGAACAAGGGAGGATTGAGGTCTCAAAGGGTGCAGGACTTAAACGAGCTATGTAATGTCTGAGTGAGAAAGATTGGGTAGTTTACAAGTGATGTATAATGTTTGCAACTGGGAGTGTGTCAGTATGGTTGTGATGTAAAATGCTTGCGACTAGGATTGTGTCTGTGTGGTTTGATTTCACTTATATAAATGTATTGATTGGCTGTGTAGTAAGTGATGGTTTAATAAAGCTATTTAAAAAAGGCAGGAATTGAATAATTTATGTAGTATTGCTTAAGTTAGATGATATATAGCAATATATGTGAAGTATAGTGCTTGTTAATATAGTTTGATTACTTTTACATGAATGTAAATTTGTCTGTGTCATCAGTGGTAATTCAGTAAAGGTGTTTGGAAAAAAAAAAGTACAGGGACTGCCTTTTAGACCCTCAGAACCCTTCCAGTTTTATTAGTGCCTTGGCTGCTGAGTTCAGAAACTTTTTAGGGGATTTATTTTCTCCTTGTGCTTTTTGGCAGTGCTTGAGTAGTGCATTCTGCTGCTTTGGCTGTTTTTTTTCTGATTAGAACTTTTGTATATGCTTCTGTTTTTATTTAGACTAGCACAGTAAAACCTCTGCTCTTGTTTACAGCTTTATTTGGAAATTTTGACAGGAATTTTTGCTGATATTACAGTGTTTTCTTCAGGGTGGTGATTATTTGAGGTGAGGGAGCAGGATTAGAGCATTTTAAATGATTTTTTTTCATTTAAGTCATGATTTTGGCACCATTTTTATGTTAAACATTTCTAACGGGAATTTGTCATCAGTTTATGATTTATTTCTTGTGTAATACTATTAGCCTACATCATTAATTTTGACTGAAACTAACTTTTTTAAACAAAACTAAAGAACTTTTGTGCTTGGAACTGTTACTGAAACTGTAATTCCTATGTAATTTTCATTAATTCCTTAACTGATGGATCTCTAATCCCAACTTGCATCTGGCTTGGCCATTTTTTCCAGATAGACCGATCAAACTCTCAAGCTCCTCACTTTACCCATATTACTCTCAAATCTCATTTGCCTCAATATTGCTCAGATGTCGATCACCTTCTCTCGAGCGGTTGGTGTTGCGTTTCTTAAAGGTTGTAAATTTAGCCTTTTTTTTTTTGGACTGTTATTCTGTCTTCCTACCCTTCCTCTCCTGCCTTCTTTGTAATTTTTCACTTTCTGTCAAACTCAGATTTGCTTACCTGTTTGTTTTTAGGATACTCCTCTGCTTACCATTGTTGGTACTTTTTCTTTTTTTTTTTCTCCTTTCTCTTCCTACTTTCTTACCCTCTAGAAGGTATTCTTTGTACCATTGTTTGTACATCCTCTGCTATAAGAAGAAAAAAAAATGTTCTTTTTCTCTTTATTTTTTGGACTATTGTGAAATTGTCAGACAAGCCTTTGGGGTTTCAAGAAATGCACTTCCTGTGAGCATAAGCTTCCCCACTGTGATGCCCAGAGGGAATGTGTTTACTGCTTGGACACTACCCACTTGGATATTGACTGCACTATCTGTGCAGGCTTCCACTTGGAAGCACTTAGTGACCGCATGAACAAATTGGTTTTGAAGGACCTCCTTCCTTCCTCTTCCTCTTCTCTAGCTACTGGAGTGAAATCCCCTGCCATGAAGTCTGAAAAAGGAAAGCCTGAATCGTCTCTAAAAGACAAGGACTCTAGAAAATGTTTTCCTGACCATTCAACAAGATTGTCTCTAACAACTGTGCTTCCTTCAAGGATTTCTAAGAAGTCAGATCTGACCACCTCAGATCTTACCAATTCAAATCTAAGTCTCCTCAGATCCACCCCACCCCCACTTCTCACTGTAGCGAATCTCTCCTCTGCTCCATTCAAAGTTCCTGCAGCAGGCACTGAGGAGACACTCCAGGCACTATCAACCAGCTCATCCAGGAACTTGTCTAAAGCAAAGATGGAAGGTCCTCAGAGATCAGATCCAGATGGGGGGTAATTCCATCTCTGGCTCCTGTTTGACCCATGAGCCTTCCCTCCACAGAACCTCATTTGATCTCTCCTCCTCTTTTCGACCTGTGGTTTTGGAGCCCTCAAATGAAAGATGTTTGAGAGTATCATTGTTGGATCCAAAGTCAGGTTGTTCTTTTATTCCAGTCATGTTTGAGTCACCCGGTTCTGACCCTTTTGGAGCAAGACTACTCTCTAAGCTGAAGGGACGGCGACAGCTCCAGGGGGTTGGGGCCAACAGCGAGGGTATCAGAGCCATCCTTCCCCCTAGGAGCCTTGGCACTGGACAGCTCGGATGCTGCTCCCTCCTTGAAGCAGGGCTCTGGCAGGATTCAGGGTGTGTCAGTGCAGGGGACTTCAGCTCTGGTGAGGCCAGCTGCCATTTCTCCTGAACCTTCTGCCTTTGAGGTAATAGAGACTACCTTCTCACTGCATAGAGAGAGGATGTCTTTGCCCCCTTCAGATCCTGTCTGTATCACACTGTTGGATTTGATCTCTGAGCCTCTTAGGTCTATCCCACCTGGGCAGTCAATTTGATCAAGCTTCCAGTCAGTGTTCCCCTCAGGGCTCCTTTGTTACTTCCAGTACCTCACCAGACCCATCCCACTGATGAGGGCCCTAGGAAGAGAATGTGCGAAAAGGAGACACATAGATTCCCCTCAGGAATCTTGCACTGAGGACACCGACTTCACTGAAAGAGAGGGGTACCCCAGATCTCCATCTGATGTCTCCTTTGGATAAATTCTGGAACTTTTAACCCTTTTATCAGGAAGAGTCAGTGTTACTGGAGGCTTTCTGATCTGGCTCAGCTTAGTCTTTGGTGACCCCACTAGTTGACAAACTTGATAGACCATGTCTCATGCCATGCATGGAAGGAACTAGATACTGTGGAGCCTATCCCCAGGTAACCCGATAAGTTTTTAGCCCTCCGCAGAGGACAGAGCCCACTGGAGCAAGGGGTTCCCAGTAGATGCCATGGTCATGGCAGCAGCCACTAAGAAAGAGTTCACGGAGCAGAGCTCATTTGTCCATCCCCCCAACAGGGAGTTTAAGGCTGTGGATAGGTTTGGAAAGTGCTTTTATGCTTCAGTGATCTTTGCTCTGCACTTGTTGAATTATTTGGCACACTTTACAAGGCTGCAAAAGAGATTTGGCAAAGGAACTTTCCAAATCTCTTTCTGGTCCATGTTTTTGGAGGACCAGAACAAAGTTTCTTCTCAAGTCACCATCCTTCAGCCTATATCTAACACGTCCATGAATGGGATATCCCACGGTGCAGAGGGTACCTCACAGGAGGTGGGTTTGGACATAGCCATCAGGAGACATGCCTGAATGTGCCTGTGTGATTTTACAGATACCAATTCTACATTCATTGGTGCTCCTTTTGATGGATCATCTTTGTTTGGCCCAAAAGTAAAGGAAACTCTCCATAAGTGAGCAAGACAGACAGACTTTATCTGCTGTTTGGATCCATTTTTCTACCCCTCAGAATCGGTGAGGAGGTAGAAAATCTGGTTTTGCAAGTCCCAAGGCCCTTTCCAAGTCTCATGAGGAGATAGTTCTTCCAGAAGATGCTGCCCTGATGACAGAGCTTAGCCGCAGGACCAGGGTTCCTGGATTCTTTCTCTGACAAACCCTGCCAGAGCTCCTGAAAGGTTTCCCAGCTGCTATTCTGTGGAAGCAGTTGGGGGGGGGGTGCTTGTTTGGGTACCACAAAGCCTGGCCATCCATCACAAAAGAAAGTTGGGTGCAGAGGATTATATCCAGAGGTTATTTCATACCATTTTCCTCCTACAAAAATGAAGAGGATCCCTGATAATCCACCCAATCAGAGGGAGGCAGTACCCTTAGAAATAGTTGCTAGAAAAAAAGTCATACAGAAGGGCCTCCTAGACCAGATAGGATCTGGAACCTAATCAGGATTCTTTTTAGTGCCAAAAAAGATAGGGGACTTGACACCCATCCTGGATCTCAGCTAACTAAACCAGTATGTAAAATATTCAGAGTTTTGCCCACGCTGTGAAAGGACGATTGGATATGCTCGATAGATCTTCAGGATGCTTACTGTCACATGAAAATGGGCAGGTGCTCCGGAAGATATCTTGGCTTCCATCTGGGAGATGGTCATTACCAGTTCAGAGTCCTGCCCTTTGGCGTCACCACATCCCCCAGGGTGTTCACCAATTGCATGGCGGAGGTAGCAGCTCACCTGAGACTTCTGGGATACTGGGTTTTTCTGTATCAAGATTATTGGCTCCTGACTGCTCTGATCAGGCATTTACTTATTCAAGCAAGGGGCTATTTGCTGCAGTTATGTCTCCATCTAGGCATCATGGTGAAATGCAACAAGTCACAGCTCGCACCTACACAGGATCTGGAGTTCATAGGTGTTCATTTAGACAGTCTGTTAGCATTACTTCCTTCAGCTTGCTTACAAATCCTCAAATCTCAGATCATAGAAGTGATGTATTTTTCTCCTCCAGCAAAACTAGTCTTGCAAGTTAGATTGCATGGCAGCAGTAATAGATACTCTGGTTCCATTAGCCAAATTTTATATGTGGATTCTACAGCCGACAGTCAGTACAGTGGTCTATTCTTCAGCAGCTCTTGTACACAGCAGCTGTTAGGATCTCACAAGTTTGCAAGAAATACTTTGGTGGATCTATTCAGGCAAAGTTTTTCAAGGCTGTCTATTCGTTTTTCCACTACTGGTGGCCACAGTGATCACAGATGCCTCCCAACTGGATGGGGGGGGGGGCATTTCTTGGGAAGGACAGTCCAAGGTACATTGTCCGCAGAAGAAGCCAATTCACACACAAGTTTCCTGTAGATTAGAGCAGTCATCCTAAAGCTGCAGGCCTTTCAAGATACTCTCCCCTCTAGGACGATTGTGATTCAAACCGACAATACATCTGTAGCCTGTTACATCAGTTAATGGGGGGAACCAGATCTTGTCCTCAATGCTGGGAGGCAGTCAGTGTGGCAATTGGGCAAGCTCTTCTGTCCACCTTCTCATAGCAACACACAAATCAGGGAAAGCCAGTGTGCTTGCATACAAATCAAGTGGGTCCTTTCTGACACCTCACAAGTCATCTGTCAATGTCAAAGTGGCGGAGAGAATTTTCCATCATTGGGGCCATCAGTTGTGCAATCTTTTCACTTTTCTCCTCAACAACAAGTGCAGCAGGTTCTTCTTCCTGGCCCTTTCTTCGGCTGGAATCATAGAGAGAGAGATGCTGTAGTTCACGATTGGCCCTCTAGTCTCCTCTCTGCTTATCCCCTGTTACCTCCAATTCCCCAAATTCCTACAGAAAGCATACCAGTTGAAGAGCAGAGTTGTCTTCATTACACCTTTTTGGCCTTGTCAGATTTGGTTTCCTTTTCTGTGGCCTCATCTTCTGCATCCACCCTAGATAATGGACCCCAGTCCAGACCTCCTGTTTCATCTGGACATAATAGTGATGGCTAGATATCGCAGGGTTACCTCCTCAGACAGACATGTGTATATATGTATATATATATATATATATATATATATATATATATATATATTTTTTTTTTTAATTTTCTACCAGGAAAATCTGCAAAAGTAAATGGAGGAGATTTTCATATTGGGCCATCTAAGGAGATATGGACCCCATTTCTGCCCCAGTCCCCACTGTCCAAGAACCTTTAGCTCACATTTTTGAGGGGGCTAGTTTTTCTACTATTAAAGTACAATAGTCTGCCTTTGCCAATTTTCATTCTGGTGACAGTCAGTCATCTTTGTCCTCTTCTAATTTGTGCAAGGCTTCTCTGAAAGGCACCTTGTTACTTAGGCCCCCAGTCAAGGACTCTACTCCACCATGGGGTTTAACTGTTTTTGCTTCAAGGTCTGACCCAAAGGCCCTTTGAACATTCAGCCAAAGCAAAACCTTAAATTTTTGTCCTGCTCAGCTAGACAAGTGTCTGAACTCCAGGCTATTTCTTCCAAATCTCCCTATCTTGTTTTTCATAATGATAGTATCTCCTTATGTACCAATCCATCTTTTTTACTTAAGGTGGCTTCGGAGTCCAACATTAATCAAGTCATTAACCTCCCAGTTTCCTTCCCAAAATTTTACAATAAAGGTGAATATATGCTCCATGTTTTGGATGAGCCCAGGCAGCTTCTGTTATATCTTCATTGAACCAAAGATTTCAGGAAAACTAACCAATTGTTTTGTATCTTCCTCTCCAAACAAATATCCTTTGTCTTTTGCTATAGAAGCTCTTCTTTTTCTAAGCCCTCTAAAGCAGATTTCACAAGATTTATGGCCACTTTTGCCTTTTGATCAAGAAAATTGGTAGATGCCATTTGTGCCATTGCCACTCAGTCCAATGCTCATACATACCTTTATTGCTTATTACAAGTTAGATTTGATTTCTAGGAACAGAGTTGCTTTTAGGTCTGCATTACTCCGAAATATCCTTTCATGAGGACCACTCTCCCATCAGTTGAGGAATGAATGAAAATGACAACTTAAGGTACAAAAGTTATCTACTCACCATAACAATGCGTTTGTGTTGTCCATTTTCATTATTCCTCACCTTCCTGCTCTCCTAACCCATTCCCTTTCTTCGTACAGAAACCAAAGGGATGCTACTTTGGGAACCATTTGCTCATTGTTTGAGCTCTAGTTTTTATCATTATTGTTTCTGCCTTATAAATTCTTTATAATATTAGTCATGTATTATTGGGGACAGCATACTCAATCTGAGGTATGCCAAGTTAGTGGGACATTATGGGTAAAAGGAGGAGCTCAAGAGTTGGAACTGTGAGTCTGGAAAAGTGGCTGAGCTGGATCCAAGGATTGATAAGAGACCCATCAGTTGAGGAAGAATGAAAATGGACAATACAGACACATCAGTATGACGAGTGCAAAAGTTTTGATGTTCTTCTATTTCATTGTTGCAGTATTTATTACAGTAGTATTCATTAAAATAGGGAGGTCCCTGCCTAGGGCAACCTGACATGCGGCAAACAACAAAAAGCCTTTGGTTGTAAAAGGGATATCATAGTTCACACGTATGCTCTCCGTGCTCAGCATAGGGCATAAAGATGACGTGCGGACATACCATCCCCAGAACAACTTTGCCACCAATCTGAATGCCATCTTCGATCATCTGTTGGTTACCAAGCCATTTTTCAGATAAGTTCCCCATTGTTTTTTTTTTTTTTTTTTGTCTTCCTTTATTTTTATGGTTGTTGGTTTCATGTCCTCCAGAAAGGGGATATGCCAGTATGGGAGACAGATTCCCCATAAGGACTGGCACAAACAGTATTTGTTTTGCTTAGGTGCTTCTCGTGACCGTACATCTTGTCCTATTTGCCAGGCATTTGTTCCGAAGACCTTGCATAGTTGTCTATCCTCTTCAGCCATTTACTTAGAAAACCAGCATCTTAAATTGTTGGCTAAGGGTACCATGGAGGAATTGTTCTGGCCCGAGGGTCAGCCATCCACAAAGAAGGCCAAGAAAACTTGGTCAGATTCTTTGGCTGTACCACCTCCACCAGATGTCTCTCGAGGCTGGTGAAGGCCCAGAGAACTGTCCAATTTTTCATTTGGATTCCTCTGTCACGACAGTTTTGAAGGCCGGCATGGATCTGGCTTCTTGCATGTCCACGGAGACAGTGCAGATATCCGTTTTGGATGTTCATGAGGAACTGTGTCTGATCATTTCTATAGGGCATATGGGGGGGGGGGTTCCACAAATACTTGTTAGAGAGGAGATTCCCACTACACTTGGAGTGTCAACAGGGGTCTTAGTCTCTTAAGATCTTTAGGGCTGACGTCCCCTTGAAAAAGAAACAGAAAAATAATCCTCTTTCTCCTGCTCCCAAGAATCTTCAATGTGAATGGTAGGATTTCACGCCATTTAATGCCCTTATAGCCCCGAAGATCCTTAGTGTGAATGGTAGGGTTTCCCCTCAGTTTGTTTAATGCCCTTATGGCTTTGAAATCTCCTCAGGGTGTCTCTGTTCCTGTTCCCCCTTGATCTTATACTCCTCTTAAGAGGCCTAGGGAGCAGGTTTCATCTGATAAGAATGTGGATTCTGATGAAGAATCCTTGACATATTTTTCCAAGATTCCCTCTCCTTTGGACTGTGGTTCTGAAGAGGCGGAATCTGTTAGTCCTGATTCTCCTTTTGAGGAGATTTCTTTTGGTGATGTGGTTTCCTGTACGATGACATTTTTTTAGTGCAGCTATACCCAAGTCTCACATGTCCAGCAAAGGGTATTTTGCTCTTATCCCTCCACAGGGACAGTTATAGAGGGACACACTTGTCCACAGTTGGTCCCCAGGTCTCCTATATACCTTTCCCCTTTTGCCCCTAATGAGCAAATATGGAAAGCAAGACAGTGCAAGGCCAGGGTGATCCTCATTGCCCCTTTTTGGCCCCAACAGACATGATTCCCCTATTTATGGCCTCCTCTTATACATCCCTGTTAGATTATTATCCAAACCTACTGATCCACCCATTTGGACTGCCTCCACTGGACCCAGAAGTCCATGAAGTTAACCTCATGGTTCCTCCCACTTTAACTAGAGCCTGAGATACCAGGCTTTTCCCTGCAGTAGTCCATGTTCTTTCTGTTTCGCAGAAACCATCCAGTAGAAAACTTGCCAGAGAAAATGAAAGAAACTCTCAATTTTTTGCCTACTCTAAAGTCCTGGACTCTTTCAGCACCTGCTCCATCCATACTAGAAATTTTATCTGGTTTCTTTGATTAAGGTTCTTGCTTTGCTGCCAGCAAGATACAGTTTTGGACATAAAGACATTCAAATGGCTTCACTGAAAGTTTTCAAAGCTTTCCTGAAAGGTACCTTTATACTTAGACTTCCCATTAGAGACCCAGCCTCTTCATGGGACATCACCATTATGCTACAAGCTCTGACGCAGGCTCCATTTGAACCCACTACCACAGCAGATCTAAAATTTCTTACTTGAAAAACAACTTTGTTAGTGACAGTGACAGACAGGCGAATCTGAGTTACAGACTTTATCACAAAGATAGTTTCCCTTAGAAGTAGCACGTTCTTTATTCCTAAGGTGCCATCTGACGTTAATCTAAATCGGTCATTAAAGTTGCTTGTGTCACCCCCCCCCCCCAGGTATTCAAACAAAGTAAAATACTTGCTCCTTATGTTAGATGTCCACCGGCAGCTCAGATTCTATAACCACAGGACAACAGAATTTAGAGAAAGCAATCAATTTTTCATTACTTTTGTAAACCAAAATTGGGGAAGGTAGTTACTAAAGTTTACTTTGTCCAGGTAGCTGTCAGATTGCATCTCTCTTTCCTGTAATAATAATTTACATTTATCAGGTAAACCAAAAGCCTACTCAAGTAGGGCAGTTTCTACTTCAACAGCCTTTAAAATAGGACTATCTGATAATATTTGTGCCATGGCCACTTGAGCTACAGTGCACACCTTTCTGTCACACTGTAAGTTGGACATACTGTCTAGATCACACTCCTTTTGGTTACACTGTACTCAGTAATGCCGTTCTTTGATACCTCCCAGTTTGACAGCTTGGGGTCTGTTTCATACATATGAATGGATGGAAGTAGACAACACTGGATACAAAAGTTATGTACTTAACCATAAATTTTCTTGTGGTTCAAACTCTCTCCTCCTCTCCCCTTCCAAATTATCACCTGTGTCTTTGATATGGTCCGGTTGACTTTTATTCTCTGTGCATAGTTTTGAGATAGTACACATTATTCCTAAATGGTTTGAGACCATCTAATTTAGGGGTTCATTGTTAGGGTGGTTCCTTCTGTAGCTTGTTTCTGACGTATCACAAAGAGTGGGGGAGGCAAACTTGATCTGAGCATCTAAGGTGGAGTCTAGGGAATTATGGGTAGGTGAAGAGTAAGAGATCTACATCCAAAGAAGCTAAAAATCAGACAGCATAGATCTAACATTGTGGTAAATAGTTAACTTTCATTTATGGTATATTTAGATAATCAGGAGAAAGAAATTGAAGTAAGGTAGTGAGTGAAGAAGAGGAAGTAAGGAGGTGTCCAGTATGAATAGGTACTTGTTCATATTTAGGGGTATAGTTTATCCTGGCTAGGAAGCATTTCAGAATAGCTTTAAAGGAGTGGAGAGAGGTTCTTGACATGATGGGTAGAGGTAAGAAGTTGCAGCCCTTAGCAACATGGTATGAGTACAGACCTTGGCCAGCAGATTTGATACTTTTTTTTTTGGACAGGGAGGAGTTTTCAGTCGGGTTCTAAATGACTGAATGGGAACATAATTGTGTAGAATGGTATTTAGCACACTGGGCAAAGCAGATGGATGCAGGATAACTTTGTAGGTGGTTATGTATGTTACTTCATGGGGTAGTTCTAACCACTTTAGGCTTTTTAGTCCTGTACTTCTGAAAGGAGTATGTTCTGCAAATTTCGGCACTTTATTAAAGCATTGTTGAAGTTGAGCTTTTTGTGATGCCTGAAGGTTAGTAAGGATTAGTCATAAGGTAGTGAGGAGAGGAGGGAGGGAGGTAGTGGCAAGTGTAGTTTTAGTTGTGTTTGTGAGAAAGTTTTTGACTTCGTAAAGCATCCTTAGTTTTGTGGTGATTTTTTTATGCAATCTTGTTTATGGAATCTTGTTTATGCAGGATGAATTTAAGATCATCCGTTATCATCCCTAGTAATTTGCAGTGAGAAGGGACTTTAATGGTTTCATTAAGAGAAAGGATTTAAAATTTTGTTTTTTCATATGAGACAAATTTGGGGAGAGCAAGAAGTTTTTTTGTGTAGGAGTTGAACATGAGATGTGATTTACAAAGCCATGTTTCAGTAGCTGTTAAAGCTTCCAGAACAGTTCTTTTGAAGGTGTGCCAGGTTGTATAATGTGTATACGAGTGTGGGGTCATCTTTGTATTGTATTAGGGATGCTTATTGTACGGATGTGTGGAGAATGTTGGTGTCAGTGTTAGAGGAAGACACCAAATATTTAGCCTTATGTTACACCAGTGGTGACTGGTAGGTATGGAATAGGGTGAAGTGCACTTTTACTGACTGGTACCTATTGGGCAAATAGCTTTTGAAGCATAGAAGGGTGGGCTGAGATATATTTTGGGAGTACATTTGAAATAGAAGGCTTTAGACAAGTCTAGAAATAAGGAGGAGACTAGTTTGTAATTTTTGTCATTTTCTCTAGCTTTATTGTGATCTGCAAAGGTCAGAAGTGTAGTGTTAGTACTGTGGGATGGACAGATGCCATGTTGTGTAGAGGATAGGAGTTCTTATTGTTTTTGAATATATTTTTCAAGTATTTTGGCGAAGGGCGATAAGACTGCTGTAGGTCAAAGTTAGTGATGTCTGCTGAATTTACTGTTTTGTGTAAAGGGATATTGTATGATAAAACCCCATCACTAATCCAACTACTTACCCACTACACAGCAAATCGCCCTGTCCAATGTAGTGACAAATCCCTCCTCTGTATCACTAGAGCAAAGAATACTACAGGAAAAGAGCTCTATTCCCACACCATTGCTAGAAACTGGCATTGCCTTCCACCTTCGCTGACCACTGCCTCCACCACCTCACACTTCAAAAACTCCCTCACATCACATCTGATGAATACCTGGCTGTGTCCTTGTATCACTTAAGCTTTCCTACGTTTTCCTCCTCTTATCCATTTACCAGTACAGAGTTAGTCACTGTAACCCTCTGTGGGACTAAAACCCTAACAGCCACACTGTAATCCTATATGGGACTAACACTCTTAACAGCCATTAACCAAGCCTCCTCATATCCATTCACCAGTACCAAGTTAGTCACTGTAATCCTGTATGGCACTAAATCTCTTAACAGTCATTAGCCGAGCCTGTAAGTAGCTCCTAATCCCTACTGTTTGTAACTTCTCTGACTGCAGAGAAGTGTCTTGTCTGCTTGCATTTTTAATGTGAATATCTGATTGTTTTGTTGTATAATGTACATGTTTGCTGTACTATGTATAAAAATATTTTTCTCTTTAACTTGTACAACTCTGCATAAAAATATTTTTCTCTTGCTTAACAATGTGGAGCTTTTCTCACTGGGCCTCCGATGTAAATGGACCTAGTCCAGTCGGAATTTCCCGGTTAACAAATGTAAAATAAAATAGATTTGTTTTTTCTAGAAAGAGGGAACATGAGATCCTTGGCTTGATCTATTTATTCGTATTGAGACAGGATAGGCAATGCAGTTGGCTGCTGTTTTAAGGTACTTTGCTTGGAAGGTCATCATTTAAAGTAGAGCTTGGTTTGAGTTTGTGTAAGAGCAGTTTCATGTAGGATGTGGGCACAGGTTTGAAAATGGATGTGTGGCTGTTGGGCAGGGTTGGGATTAAATGTTGGGGAATTCTTGGTTAGGGCTGCTGTACTATCTGTGAAATAATACTTGAATTCTTTGGCAGTTTTGAGTGGTGAATTATTGGCAGAAATTGTAGAGGTGAATTTTTTGGCTGGGATGCAAGATTTCTTTAATGGCTGATCAGATTTTTTTAGGGCTGTGTTTACTGTTGTTCTGGAAGTTGTTGTGTCTTTCAGCTTTTCCCGGTTAGGGGTCACCACAGCGGAACTCCGGTCCGCTAATGATTGGCAGTAGACTTTTACGTGCCGAGTTGCCAGCCCTGATGCACAACCTTCAACGAAGGTACGCCCATTCACGCATGTCTCCACACAGAAGACGCTCTAGCTGAGAATCGAACAGGACGTCTTACTGTGAGGCGACAATGCTACCGCAGCACCATTCTGGAAGTTGTTCTAGTATATTTTTTGTCTTCATTTATTTGTTTTTTTGTATGAGATTTTTGGTTTTCATTTATTTGCTTTTTAGTGTGGTTGCGGAGCATTATGTTTTTGAGTTATTGTAGTCTTTTATCATTTTACCATTCTTTCTGTGCTTTTGTCATTTACCATTCTACTCTTTCTGGATAACAAAATTGCATTATTTGTTTTAAGTCTCTTCCATCGAGGGGGGAGGTGAGAGGCTATTTAGGATATTTAAAAAAGTTGTATTGAATTCAGAGAGGACTTTTAGGATGATCCTGTTAATGCGTAACATTGTAATGAATATTTCTGGGTTAAATTTTGACAGGTTGAGTGTTTTATAAATGTGCTGTTTGAGATGTCTGCATAGATTAGGAGATGATCACTTGCTAGAGTCTGGAATTAGGATCCTGTGTAATAAGTTGCTTATTTGTGTCTGCATTTGTACATTTGATGACCTCTGGCTGAATTTTGTTTCCTGATCTTTGCTGAAATTTTTATTTCTCTTCTAAGGCATTTAGTACAGCAGCCTAGCTTGAACTAACTAGCTCCATACAGGAGGTCCTTTACAGCTCTCTGCAGCAGCAGGGCGTTTATAGTGAATTTATTCCAGGGTGGAAAACTGGTGAAATAGTTGTTGTGTTATCTGATTGCTTCAAGGCTTGTCTTTGGCACAGTCTTTATCTTGCTGGTATATTTGTGTGAATTTCTGTCTATCTTGCTAGAAGCTTCATTGTGGCTGATTGAGTGTGCTCCTTAAACCATCTGGAAATACAGAGCCGATATAAGTATATTTTTTGCACTTTATCTAACTGTTTGGTGTTAACACTACTGCACTGTTTTATTTATTTTGTTGACCGAATTATTTACTTATCTGTCTGCATTTATATATTTGATGACGTCTGGCTGAATTTTGTTTTTATACCACCCTCCTGCCCAGCTGTTGTGTTGTTAAAGTTGGTGGCTTTTGCAGTTGCCAGTCCCTACTGTAAATTTGTTCTGGGACACTCCCACTCCCATCTCATTAGCTCATTCTACCTAATACAGAGATCATTTGAGAAGACCAAACCCCTTAGTTCCTTAACCTTGAATTATCTTCTGTTCCTCCTGTCAGCCTTTCCACTTTAACAAAAAAAAAAAAAAAAACTTCATTCAGCTGCCTTAACTCTGTTTTTCCTCCTCCTGCTCTTATTACTTCATCTTGCTTTTTCTGCCACTTGCTGCTTGTTCTAGTGTTCACTTACATCTTTCCTGTTGCATTTATTACTGCTTGTTTATAGCCTGTTTAAATTGTGTTATTCTAAGCCTCTTAGTTTTATCACTTCACAAGTATGGATGGACAACTTCATACAGTTTCTCCTGCCAGTCTGGCTGATAGGGCATCCTGAGACAGTATAGCAACTTCCTCATGTACATGAACAATCATCCACTCCCCCCACCTAGCAACACAATTTGTGAGAGATGCAATTACATTAGAAATGTAGAGTCTGTGCTCTCTCCCTCACAAGCCAGTATGTCTGGCACTGAGAAGGCTGTCAACACAATCACTACACCTCAAACACCACCCACTCCTATACAACATACATCCACATATGCGGAAGTCCTAAACAAAAACATACCAAACAAAGGACACTTCCCAGGCAAAATCACACGTGAGATCCACAGCCCTCCACATCACATACCATGCATAGTCCTCACACCTGTGTCGCACAGCCCCTAAAGCTTAACCATAAACCCAACATATTCGTCATAGGTGATTTCATTGTGAGACGGACAGATGTGCCTCTCACCAGGCTGGATAAGGAGAAGGTCACGGTTAGTTGCCTGTCAGGGACCAGAATCCATCATATCACATACGCACTCAAGTCTCTCAACAACAGGTACTGTTATTACTCTGTCATAGTCTATGTTGGCATGAATGACTTGAGACTCATCTCCCTGGACTATATGAAGAGAGACATGATTGAGCTCACTGAATGTGTTCCAGGCAGGCATGTCCCTAGCCTTAAGCAGCATTCTACCATCACCCAGAATGATGCCTCATTACAAACAGAAAATGATTGACATTAACAATTGGCTTAGTTTCTGGTGTCATTCCAGGGGAATCCATTACCTGACAGCCTGGGAAGATATGATCAACATGCTGCTTTGCCAGAGATGGCCTGCTTCTGTTTCACTTGGGCTTCAGGAAAAGGCTCCTGCCTCCCCCATAGTGCCTTTTTTAGGAGAAGTGATGAGGTGAAAACTACCAACGTAAAAATGTCAACAAAACGCAAATTAAATGTCATGCCACTGAATGCTAGGAGTCTTAAACATGAAACTGCACTCATTGCAAGCATTCTTACTGACATCTGCACAGTTACAGAAACCTGGTTCAAAGCTGCAGACACACCCCAGCCTTACCTGGTTACTTATCCTGTCATACATTCAGACCCCAAATTGTGGGCAGTAAAGCTAAAGGAGATGGAGTTTCAGTGTATATTAGAGACACACACCTCCAGGCTGGTCAAACAGTGTGACACACAGGAGGCCCTCCAGGTGCAGTTAACTATTGACAAGACTGCTATTCAAATCATAGCTAGCTACCAGCCCCCAAATCTGATTCAAGATGCCCATTCCTCCTGTCTGACCTCTTCAAATCTATCAAAATTCAACCCTTTACTCTGAACCTGAGTGACTTTAACTACCCAAACATAGTTTGGAAGAACTACTCATGCCAGATCACAAATGCCTAGAGATTCCTCAATTTTATCAATGCCAACACCTTGGAACAGCTAGTCAATACCCGGGGAAGAGGTGATAATATCTTGGACTTAGTATTAACCAACATTGAGTAACCACTGCAGCATCCCTACATATCCTCCTCCATGTTAAGATCCGATCATAAAGCGGTCATTTTCAAAGTCAACATCTCCCCCGACCCCCCCTCTAACTAGGGTCAAACAAAAAAAAAACTTCTCCAAAGCGGATTACAACCTCCTGAGGGATGGTATAAACAGCTTCACAGCCTCTCCCCCTCTGTAGGAACTGGCACCAATAGCCAAAACTACACCAAAGCACTGTACGAGCATTTATATAGATGCACAAAATCAAGAATACCCAACAGGACTAAATCATCATCTGCAAGGAAGTGTAAACCTGTTTGGTGGACATCTGCAATAAATAAACTCATTAACAAAATGAAAAAATTGCTGTCCAGTACCAAGAAGGAGCAGGTGCCCAATTGAAAGCAATCTCTCTTTAGCCTGAACAAGCAAATAAGAGCACTAGTGAAGTTCTTCAAACCAAGATTTGAGTCCAAATTGGCCACATCTGCAAGAGACAATCATAAGGCCGCCTTCGCATATGTCCGCCACCTGAAAGGAAGCACCCAAATCTGTTCAGAACTGGTGGTCAAGGACATCTCATATACAAATGCCATAGGTATAACAAACTTGCTGGCTGACAGATTCAGCAAAAACTTCACCCCTCTGCTCCCCCCATCAGTAAATCAGGACATCCCCAGTACCTGCCCCCTTCCCTTTACATCTAGGGAACAGGTCACCACTGCTCTCTGAAAGTTTAAAAAAAAAAAAAAAAAAAAAAAAAAAAAAAAAAGCCTCCATGGGACCCAATAACATCCCAGGCCGCATCTTACATGAACTCAGGCAGGAACTTGCAGCACCATTAGGCGCCCTATTCAACCAAAGCCTGAGTACCAGCTTTGTCCCAGCTAAGTGGAGGGCAGCCACTATTATCCCTTTACATAAAGGTGAAGTGTCCACCAATCCAGGAAATTGTAAGACCCATCAGCCTAGCTAGCCTGATCTGCAAGGCCATGGAACAAATCATCGTGGACCTCATTAACAAGGACATTGGCATCCTCCAAACACTTGATCCCACACAGTTTGGCTTCGTCAAGGGGAGGTCATGTCTGTTAAATTTGGTTGGCTTCTTTTGAGACCGTCACAAAAGCCATGGGTTAGGGGAAGACTGTGCACACCACCTACCTTGACCTGGCCAAAGCCTTCAACACTATTCTCCACTCTGGCATAATAAACTGTCTCAACTAGGCATCAATCCATATGTTACCAGATGGGTAACAAACTGGCTCACTGATAGAACCCACCTAGTCAAAATAGGGGAAGCCACCTCAAGCAGTAGATGTGTAATGAGCGGCGTACCTCAGGGTTCAGTCTTGGGGCCTCTGTTGTTTGGGATTTACTTTTTTGAGGTGCAGGCCAAAACTGGTGGGCTATGGCTGACCACGTTTGCAGACGACTGCAAGCTGGGCACTATCATCAATTCCCCTAGTGATGTGGACATCCTCCAAGAGGGTCTCTCCCAAACAAATGACTGGTGCCAGAAACATACCCTCAAGCTGAATACCAAAAAATGCATCATCATGCCCTTTGGGGAGAGTGACATCCCCACAAATTATCACATTAATAACGTCCTAAGCACACAATCATTAGTGAGGGATTTGGGCACCCAGGTTGATAGCAACCTGACTTTTGATCACCATATTGGTTACATTGTATGGAAATCTTTCTACATGGCCCACCCCATAAGTAAAGGTATCTCATCCAGGGACAAGGAGGTTATAATATCCCTGTATTCTTCCCTTATAAGGCCCAATTGAGTATATTGCCCCTTTCAGCATGTACCTTGCAAAACACATCCGGCAGCTAGAGAAACCACAGAGGTTCCTCACCAGGAGAATCCAGGGCCTCAAACATCTACCGTACATGGGCTAAAAGCCCTATCCCTCTACTCAGTTTCATACAGACTCCTCAGTGGTGACCTCTGTCTGGCATGCAAGGTGATCTTGGACCCCGCCTTGAAAAGACTTCTGCATATCCGCAAGTCAGGCTCCACTTGAGTAACTTACACAGAGTGGCCTCAGCCTGGTCTGTGACATCAGTAGAACTTGGTGGGACAGATTTGTGTCCGAGACTCCACCATCAGCAGAATAGACTCCCTCTCCACGTCAAGCAGAGTACCTCTTTACCCTTTTTTAAGCACAACCTAAATAACTGGATGGGAAACGGAAAATACACCCCTGGGATTCCACCCTTGTCCCTACTGGACAGGGGAATCAGGTGCTCACTTTTCTAAACATAGGCTAAACTCTTGGCTAGGCTTATAAGGGCCTCAGGGTCAATTGCCTAGTAACTTCCTATGATCCTAAAAGAAGGAAATTAATGTGTCTCTGTAATGTATGGGACTGTTCGTCTTATAAACATGTCAGACATATTTTTATCAACCAGAGAAGTTGTAAATAACAATAAAGAGCTAACAGACTTTATCTGGGAGGGGAAGATGGCAAGAGTCAAGTTGAATAAGCTGATTCTTCCAGTAGAATAGGACGGATTGGGTTTACCCAATTTGGAGGGGTATTTCAGAGCTACGCAGTTAAGACTCCTGTACATAGCACAAGCAGAAAACTATACTTCAAAGTGGAAAGGGATGATGAGACAGAAGAGAGGCTCAAGAAACAAGGAGAGACTGGGATTTTGGATGCAGGCCTTTAAGGAGAATAACAATAACCATACAGAATAGTATATCCATAAATTAGCATAAAGTATTGTAAGAACTAAGCCAACATGGTCTTGGAGAAAGGAGATTCTGGCATTGGGGATGACTGCAATTAGGGATGTAGACAATAGGCAAGAGGGGGATGGAATTTATTGGAAAAAATTGTCAAAGGGACCCCAAGGTATTGGGAGCAAATAACTAGAGAGGGAAAGATGATAGAATGGGAAGAAGCCAAGAATTTATTTGGACTGCAGGTTCAAGATAGTCTTCCATGTCAGGGATTGATATCAGAGTATAGGCAAAGAGAAAGAAATAGGGGTGTCCTAAATGAAAGACCAGCACAAGTAGAGTTTTTAGTAGAATCTAGAACAGAAGCTTCCATTAAAAAAGGGATAATTAGTAGGACATGTAAAATATTGCATGATAACTATAAGAATCAATCAGAGGAGGTTAGAAAGGATTGGGGAGAGAAACTGGATTAGCAATTCACAAAGAAACAATTGGAGGATAAATGTATATCTCCCAAATATGCAACAGAATCTAGAAGATTTAAGATTTTTGCCTGTAAATGTTTATATAGATATTTCTGTACCCCAAGTAGACTTCATCTAATTTTTCCTCATGCAGACAGTAATTGTTGTAGGTGTAACAGGGAAGAAAGAGGTAATTGGGAACATATTTTCTGGGAGTACAGTGAATTGGTAGACATTAAGGATTCCCCACGGGATGCACTATCTGAGATGCTGAGCGGGCAGATTGGTTAGATGAAGGAGAGGATTTTTATGAGCTGTGATAAAGAATCAGAATTGTTTAGTCATGGTAAGGCCTTATGTCTAATAATGGTAGCTGCCGGAAAAGCAATTATAGAAAATGGGACTCAAAATCTAAACCAACTATACTAGAAGTAGTAAATATAGTTATTGTTTGTCTTCCGGCTTTTCCCGGTTAGGGGTCGCCACAGCGGAACTCCGGTCCGCTAATGATTGGCAGTAGATTTTCACGAATGCCGAGGTGCCAGCTCGAAGTTCAACCTTCAGCGTAGGCACGCACATTTACACACGTCTTTCGAACACCCACCCAACCGTGGGGAAGGACATACAGACTCCACACAGAAGGCACTCCCCGCACTCCAGCCAAGTAAATATAGTAACAGAGATAAAACAAATTAAGAACTTTAGTAGAAAAGAGTAGGAGCAAACTACATAGGAAAAAAAATGAGAATTGTGGGAACAATGTATATAAGTGAGAAATGAGGTTTAAAAGGCAGCATGACTCAAATGAGATATGTAATGTTTGAGTGAACAAGATTGGGTAGATAGTAAGTGATGTATAATGTTTGCAGCTGGGAGTGTCAGTATGGTTTGAGATGTAAAATGTTTGCAACTTGGATTGTGCCATTATGGTTTGTTTTCGTTTATATAAATGTATGATTGCATGTATAGTACGTGATGGTTTAATAAAAATGTTTCTTGTTTTAAAAAAATGGGAATTGAATAATTGATGTAATGTTGCTTAGATTGTGATATATAGCAATAAATGTGAAGTATAATGTCATGTTATAGTGTGATTACTTTTATATGAATGTAAATTTGTCTGTGCACGCGATAATTTAATAAAGGTGCTTGAAAAAAAATAATGTGTGGGACCATTAATTATTTGTGTGAAACCATAATAAATTCATGCTAGATGTAGTGGAGTTGCTGGTTATGTCCAACAAGTTGATATTCCCATCACCTAGTAGTATTTTTTCTTGTTGAAGTGTTATGGTTAACCAGTAAAGGATATCTTCCAGTGTAGCTATATTGTCCACAGGGTGATGTGAAGGACAGTGAGACACATTTATTTTCAGGAAAGTAAGAAGGTCTGTTGAATTGAAGTTTGGTTTTGGCTTATTGTGGGGGGGGGGGGGGTGCAGTAATTGGGAAATATTAAAGCAGTGCCACCACCTTTCCTCTTTATGTGGTCATTATGGATAGTGACATAGTCAGGGTTGTAATTTTAGAGTAGTCTCAGTCATTCTGATATCAGGCGCTGTTTGTTAATCTAGGCATGTAGTTCAATAGTTTTTATTCTTGTGCTGATGATATTTATGGCTGCAAAAGTTATATTACAGGAATAGGGGGTAGACTGTTGTGGGGTTAGAGTAGTGTGTGGAAGAAAATTGTCTTGATGATGGTTGTGATAGGTGGGGCTAGGATTATGGTTAACCTATCCACCTTGGAGTATTTTAGTTATGAGTATTATTGATTCTTGTTTTTTTGGACGGTGTGTTTTCACTTAATTTTATTTTGATTAAAGTTGAATTGGAATTATTCCGTCTATGCATGGGGTAAATCTGAGTGGCACTATTAAATAGGTTTGGTACACTGTGTAGAGAGTTTAGAGAGGAAGTATGGATAAGTGGTTGGGAGAGAGTTGGAGAGATGTTGAGAGCTATTAAGTCATAGTAGAATGAGAGTTGGAGAAGTGGGTGGAGAAGCGTATAGATAAGCTGAAGAGTAGCATGATTAAGTAAATAGATCTGCATTTTATTGATGGCAGGTAGTGGGAAAGTAGGAATTAAGAAGGAAGGAAGAATATTCAGGGCTGTAGGATACTGAGTGGTGGAGGAAGCTGAAAGCTGGTAGAAGGCAGGTAGGAGGGAAGTGTTTTCTATGAAGGAAGAGAGTTAGATTATCCTGGTATCTTCTTTTGTTTCTGAAAAGTAAAAAAAAAAATAGAGGGGGTTGAAAGGATAGAGTACTAGGATGTAGTTAAGACAGGAAGTAGTGAGGGTTTATTTTGGGAAAATAAAAGATGAAGTGTAGAATGATGGGTAGGTACTGTTGAGATAGGGTCTGAATATGAATTGATATAATGCAAAGCAGTATGGGAGGGAGGAATGTTGCTGGGAATGTATTAAAGTTGTTTGGGGAGGGTTAGGGAATGGGTGTCACAGGGGAAATATGTGTGTGTGTGTTTCTATATATATATATATATGTGTGGGAGGTATAATGGTAGAGTAAGAGGGTGTGGGTAGGAACTGTCAGTAATGTAGCGGATCAAAGGGAAGTCGACTTTGTGGGCTTCCCACCCCCAGGTCAACTATTATAAAGCACAAATTTATGGTTGATAGAGCAGTTAGCAAGGAGAGACAAACTAGAATAAGTTTTCTTTCATTTACTGAATGCAGAAACTAGGCAAACTAAGTAACTGGCATATACAGCGCGCTCTTACTGAAGAGAAAGGGTAGTGGCCCACTTTCTAAGTGGTCCTTAGTGCAAGGACTACTCCCTTTGGGGTGAATGTCACAGCCACTCTCCAGCACATGGCAGGCATATATTTGACTAGTTAATACACAGCAAGGCTCTTTGTGTTAAACTTGCTTACATTGCACAGTGACAGTATTCTCAGTGAAAATGTTTGAGATATGGGCCTTGTAGCTCCTTCAGTGTCAGGGATGGATGAAGTGACCACAGGGTCTGAAAGGAAAGAAGAGGAAAAACTCTATTAACCTGTAATAATGTATGGAGGCAGTAACATTAATACTTATTCCTAGAGAGGGAAGAACCTTAGTGAGTCAGAGCAAAAGAATATGGGGTACTGTAAGAGTATAGAGATGGTAAGAAAGTTTATGAATGTAAGGTCAATATAGGTTTAGCAGTAGGTATACTGAGAGAAACCACAGTAAGTGTTTAGAGCAACATTCCAGAACATTAACATAACACTGACAAGCACAGTATAACACCATCACTTACTGAACATTCATTGGATTAACCACTACATCAGAAGTGTGTTATACGTACCATAACACCAACAACTGAAATTACATACATACATGTTAAAGGACACAGGCTCAACATTCATAAAACTTATATCTGAGTTGAATGAATTGATACAAATAAAACCCACTACCAAGGTCTTTTCACAGGTGAAGACCAAAGGTTAGTGTTTGCTGTTGAGTTATACTCAACGACTTTTTTGTTGTGTGCGCATCTGATTCTTGGTTTGGAACAGCAGCAAGCTTGCATTTTCATCTTGTCTTCCTTCTGGACCCAAGAAAACTGAATGGGTCCAGTCTGCAGGTCAGAAAGGCAGTCCCTGTCTTCACAGGTGATAGTTCCATCACACCCATAGACGTGGGAGTAGTTCTGAGCTTTGATAGACTGACAGAAATATGGTAGCAGGGTTAGAGGATCGAGTCCCATGTGGCTGCCATGCTCCATCTCCATCCTCTACATAAGACTGCTACATAATGCTGCAGATGTAGAGGTTAGGGTGGTTGTCATGAGCAGTGTGATGTGTCGCCATGCTTTAACAATCATTCGTCAGTTCTCCTTATGATGCCTACTCACTTTTTGAACTGCAGGTCAAGCTCCTCAGAGGCCATGTAGAAACCCGAAGGGTGCTGAAATACACTGGTTTAAAAAGTCATGTTAGATCGATTTCAAGGGTTTTCCACTCAGATTTTAGTCACTGTGAGGGAATACCTCAGAATTGTAGGTCTTTTGGCTTCTGTAGATGTCCTTCAAGGATGCATCTGCAGTCCTTACATATGGGGTTGTCCTGCCTCAGGCAGCCCTTCGGTCGGCCGGATTCCAAAGTCTGGGTCCGGCGTCGGCTGATGTTGCCTTTTTTCCCGACATCAGAGCACCTGGGGTATAAAAGCATCAGCCGACGCCATCTTCCTCAGTCTTTCTTGCCGCACGGTGCCCGAAGCAGAAGCAGTTCGCAAGTGCCGGTCGGCCAGCTCCTGTGATTTCAGCTACCGAAAAGTACCCCGTTGGGGACTCTTTCTTGCCTCAGCCGATGTCAGATCAAACGGTTAAAGTTAGTAATTGTTTAACTTGTGGAAAACAAATACCTCATAAGGATTTCCACTCTTACTGCTTACCCTGCCTAGGCCCAGACCACGACGTCTCTGCCTGTGCAGCCTGTGCTTCTTTCAATAAACACACTCTTAGGCGTCGGGCAGAGTTTGCAGAGGAATTTTTTGGGGAAAATTACTGTTACAACATGCCGTCGGAGCTTCCGACAACTCATTTACCCAAAAAACGGAAGGATAAGGACCGACACACGCGGACCGTGGTTTTCTGCCAAAACCACGCCTAAGCCTACCGCGAGTGTCTCGGTCTCTGCTGAAGCCGAATCTATGGTGCTTCCGACCGACGAAACCGCACAACCGATAACATCGGTACAGGAGGCCACCTCTGAGTCGGTCATAGAATTTCCTTTGAAACCGGTGCTCTGGAAATATCCGACACCATTTCTCTTGATAAAACTAGTCCAGCACGTGGGGCAGCCAGGCCTCCTGTATCCATGTCCATAAAGGCATTTACACGTGCTAAAGCTGCTAAACAGCCAAAATCTCTCCCTCCCAAGGCTATTCCTCAGGGATCCACTACCGGTTCACAGATTTTAAGTTTAGCTGAGGACCTTATTTCCTTAATTAGGGGCTCTCAGCAACATCCGGACAGGGGCTCTCAACCTCCTCAAGACAAAAGGCCCAGGGTTGAGCAGACAGATCCCCAGTCTTCTGATGAGGCCTCAGATGACTCTGCCCATTCAGACTACCAGGAGGAGGCCTTTACGGCCTACGAGGATTCTGATGCAGCGGAATCTATTCCCTTGGCCTCCCCCCCTGAAGAGTTGTCCTTTGGGGAGACCCTTCACTCCATGAGAGAGCATTTCAAATGGCAGGGCCAGGAATTCTCTGATTCCAGGAAGAGGTTAAGGACTTTTTTGCATTTACCTCAGCATAGACCTTTGGCTCTTCCTCCTGTTTTAAATGTTATAGATGATGTGTACTCTGAGTCTAGTATTTCCCCTGACTCCCTTCCTCCGGCTCCTGTCAAACCCGACAGGTACTACAGGGTCCCGGACTCGCATATTTTCCTTTACAAGGGCCACTCTGCTGAACCAGAAACTATTTCCCAGGGCCCTAAAGGGGTTACAACCACCACTACTAAAAATCCACTTCCTTCTGAAAGGGAATCCAGGGCTTTAGACAGATGAGGTAAAAAAGTGTATACTTCTTCCACACTTTCTATGAGAGCATTAAATTGTCAATTCCATATGATACAGTACCAAGAGTATCTGTTAGATGAATTGCATAAAAAACTATCTTTGCCTGAACCCCTAGATCGCAAGGTACTTCAGGATTTGGTACATAACTCCCAGCAGGTTAGCAACCATTTCTTGCAGTGTGGTTATGATGCATTGGAAGCTTCATGTAGGTCAGCAATGACAGGTGCAGTCATACGTAGACATGCTTGGCTGAAGGAACAAACACTGTCAGATCATGTTAAAGCAAAGCTTCTGGATACACCGCTGGAAAAGCAAAAGTTATTTGGCTCCACGGCTCAAGAGGTCTTAAAGAAATTTGAGGAAAAGGCTAAATCAGTACAAACAGTCAAAGATTTTCTCCAGGTCCAACCACCAAGATTCAGTAGAAATTGGCCTTCTAAGAATTGGTCCTTTCCAGACACAGACAGATTTCAAAGAGGCAGAAACAGGCGTGCCAGAGGTAGAGGGCAAGCTCGAGGCTCCTACAGAGGACGTCAGTGGCAGCCTCCTAACCAGAGAGGTAGTGCAGGACCTACAACTACTACACAAGGACCATCTCAATGACTTGACTTTGACCCCGCCAACCAGGGCTCAATTGGAAGCACCTTTGGGCGGAAAGCTATCTTTATTCTCAGAAAATTGGCACAATATTACAAAGGACAAATGGATACTGCAAATAATAGACAAAGGATACAGATTCCATTTTCATACATTACCAAAAAGACAAGGCATGCCAAACCTGCCACCAAACCAAAGGGCAGAGGCTTTCAAATAAATTTCCAACCTACTACAAATGAAAGCAATAGAAAAGGTTCCTCTCACAGAACAAGGCCAAGGATTTTATTCCAGACTATTCCTTGTTCCAAGAAAAGAAAAGCAATGGAGGCCTATTCTGGACTTGTCCGCACTGAATACTTACCTCATCGTGCCAAAATTCAAAATGCTGACCTTACAGCAACTCCTTCCCATGCTGGGCAAGGGGTCCTGGCTGGTAACTCTAGACCTCAAGGAGGCATACCTGCATGTCCCTCTCAGACAAAGTTGCAGAAGACACCTCAGATTTCTTGCAGGTTCAAAGCATTATCAATTCTTAGCATTGCCCTTTGGCTTATCTACTGCGCCCAGAGTATTCACAAAATGCCTGGCATCAGTAATTGCACATTGCAGACTTCAGGGGATTCAAATATACCCATACCTGGATGACTGCCTTATACAAGCGGACAGCCAGCAAACACTGGTAAAACACTTGAACTATGCCATCCGACTACTACAGGCCTTGGGATACACAGTCAACATTCAGAAATCAAGACTTGTTCCATCCCAACGAATAATTTTCCTGGGTGCAAAACTGGATACAAACACCCAAATGGCTTTTCTCACAGAAGAAAAACAAGAACAATTACCGGATTATTTCAGAAATCTGACAACACAAACCCAGCTAACTGCAAGGAAAATCCTGCAGGCCCTGGGTTTCCATGGCATCTTGCATTCTTCTGATTCCACAAGCAAGGCTGCATATGAGGAAACTACAATGGTACCCAAGGCGTCTATGGTCTCAGCACAGTCACAGCCTAGAAGCTTTGATCCCCTTCATTCCATGCCTTCAAAAGGAATTCCTGTGGTGGGCAAAAGCAAGCCAGTCAAACATGGGCCTGCCTTTCAGCAAGCCGCATATCAGCCAAACCATTACAACGGACGCCTCAGACCATGGATGGGGAGCGCACATGGAGGGCAGATGCATTCAAGGACAATGGACACAAAAAGAATTGCACCTGCACATCAACCAAAAGGAAATGCTGGCAGTGATGCATTCCATCGAGGCCTTCGAGCACTTCCTGCACCAAGGTCACCTGCTAATAAAGACAGACAATACCACAGTTATGTGGTACATAAACAAGCAAGGAGGTACCCATTCATACCCTTTTTGCAGGCTGGCAATGAATCTGTGGGAACTTTCCCTAAAACTCAATATAGAGCTGCAAACCCAGTTCATACCAGGAAAGGACAATGTACTGGCGGACAGCCTAAGCAGAAACATCATGGATCCACACGAATGGATGTTGCACCCAGATATCTTTCTTCAGATAACACAATCATGGGGAAGGCTGGACATAGATCTTTTTGCCTCCCACCACAACCATCAACTGAGGAAATTCTGCACAAGGACATACCATCCTCAAGCATGGAAAGTGGACGCCCTCTCCTTCCACTGGAATACTCTAACAGTATATGCATTCCCACCTCTGCCATTAATGACCAAGGTCTTACTGAAGATCAGGACAGAGCAACCAAAAGTTATTCTGATAGCTCCGGACTGGCCAAGGCAACACTGGTGTACCCACTGTTAAGGAGCATGTCACGCACGAAACCTTGGCCTCTACCACAATGGCCACTTCTTCTGACACAGCACAATTACAAAACTCTGCACTCCATCCTAAAAACCTTGCAGCTGACAGCCTGGAAAATACCTTGACTCCTCGCCAGGATAAACTATCCAAGAGGGTAAAGGATATAATCATGGAAGCCCGGCGGCCTTCCACAAGAAAGGCATATTCAGCAAAATGGAAAAGATTTCGTACCTGGAACACCGCAAAGGGTCAAGATCCGACAGTGATGAGCATTCCACATATCCTGGAATACTTGGCTGAAATGCTCCATAATGGCCTTTCTTATTCCTCCATAAAGATTCATGCTTCAGCAATTTCAGCAGAGTACAACACTGATCCACCTGTATTCTCTCATCCTCTGCTAAGGCAGTTTCTAAGAGGGATAAAAAACATCAACCCTCCAAGGAAACCACCACTGCCTACATGGGACCTTAACTTCATGTTGGAAAAAATAACTCTTCCTCCCTTTGAACCAGCAGCATCTTCAGAACTACAATTCCTGTCTTGGAAGACTGCCTTCCTTCTGGCCATAACCTCAGCGAGAAGAGTATCTGAGTTACAGGCCCTCATGGCAGTGCAGCCATTTCTCATTTTTCATCAGGACAGAGTCTCTTTGAGAACCAATCCTTCATTCATGCCAAAGGTGGTATCCAGGGTCTCACTGAACCAAGCTATTCACCTGCCTACCTTCTTTCCAAATCCACAAAATAAAGGAGAGAAACATCTGCATACCTTGGACATCCACAGACAGTTGCGCTACTACTTGGACAGAACTAAGACTTACAGAAAAACTGACCAACTCTTTGTAGCATATGCTGCTGGTGTACAAGGAAAAGCAATTTCCAAACAGACAATTTCAAAATGGATAGGAAATTGCATTCGCTTCTCTTACTCTTTTCATGGAAAAGCTGTGCCAGCTAACATAAGGCCTCATTCCACCAGAGCAACAGCCACCTCCACAGCCTTCTTAAGAGGGGTGGCTACAAAGGACATTTTAGAAGCTGCTACATGGAGCTCTGTGCATACATTTTCCAAGCATTACAACTTGCCCTTATATTCCAGATCCAGAGCAGGCTTTGCTACTGCAGTCCTGCAGGGCATGTTAGCTACACCATCCTTTTTCTTAGGTCCTACCACCCCCAGCTTGGCTATGGTATTCTACCCATATGTAAGGACTGCAGATGCATCCTTGAAGGACATAGTACAGTTTTGTACCTACCATAAATGTAGATGTCCGATAGGTATGCATCTGCAGTCAGGTTTTCCCTCCCTCCTATCCCTCTGTGGTATTTTTTGGGTACCTATCCCTCATTTTAGCTAGCTGGGGTTATCTTTTATGGTGTATTTGTTTTTTTATTGCTGTACATGTTTGGAATTTTTTCATCTCTCCAAATTTAGCCTTACTTAGAGGGCACCTGGCATCTGGGGCAAGAAAAACTGAGGAAGATGGCGTCGGCTGACGCTTTTATACCCCAGGAGCTCTGACGTCTGGAAAAAAGGCGACATCAGCCGACGCTGGACCCAGACTTTGGAATCCGGCCGACCAAAGGGCTGCCTGAGGCAGGACAACCCCATATGTAAGGACTGCAGATGCATACCTATCGGACATCTACATTTATGGTAGGTACAAAACTGTACTTTCTCATGATATCCCAGACAAGACTCCACATGAGAAGGATACAGTGGTATCTGAAGTTTCTTTGGTTCCAGCACCAGCAACCCTTAGCTTGGTCCATTTATTTATTTATTTGTTTTTATTTAACATTTGTTGAGAGCCTATTTTCAGTGGAGGCCCGGGGAGAAACGCTCCAGATGCATGTCTTTGGAATGTAAGAGGAAACTGGAGTACCCAGAGAAAATGTACGCAAATGCAAGGACGACACCCTATCCGAGAATCAAACCGGATAACCCTTTGCTGTGAGGCAACAACGTTAATCGCTGCACCACTGCACTGCCATAGAATTCTTGCTTGAGTTTGTCATATAGAAAT
This sequence comes from Protopterus annectens, assembly GCF_019279795.1. Taxonomy (NCBI): domain Eukaryota; kingdom Metazoa; phylum Chordata; order Ceratodontiformes; family Protopteridae; genus Protopterus; species Protopterus annectens. The sequence goes on from NC_056749.1 coordinate 121,640,661, forward strand.
CATTTGGCAGAGATGACAAATATCCCTAAATCCAGGTCTGCCCTTCTACTTCCCTGTACCAAAGCAGTCATTCACCATAGACTCCTCAGACTTTGCTTTGGGAGCAGTTTCAGGACGGATAAAAGTGCAAGGTGTGTGGGACACCACAGACGGATGCAAACACTAATATAAGAGAAACATGCCCTCATCAAGGCAATCAACTCTTTGAATCATCTTTAGTTTCTGGTACCTCTTCAAGTGGTTACAGACAATACCACAGTCATGGTACATCAACAAGCAAGGGGGAACCAGATACTATCCCCCTCTGCTGACCAGTTGTGTTAGCTTGGGATATAGCGTCATACACAGGCTCCCCCTACAGGCATCCTACATTCCATCAGAGCAAAATTGTGTGGCAGACAAGCTGAGCAGGACAAAGGGCAGTCCCTCACGAATGGAAACTAGATTGGGGTTCTTCAAGATTTGATCCGTCTTGTGGGTAGTTCATCAAGTTAGACCTCTGTGCTTAGATTCAGCTCCAGGACTCCATGCAAGAAAGACTAGAAGACATATATTTTCTTTTTCTTGGACAAGAATGTTCCTGTATGCTTTTCCACCCTTTCCACTAATATTCAGTGTGCATCTGAATATTCAGAAAGAAAACTCCAAGATCATTGTGGTGACTCCTTTGTGGCCCAGGCAGCAGTGGTTCTCCCTTCCTGTAGAAATGGCCAGGAGCCATTACCACAAGCTTCCTCACAAACTGGATGTACTCTGACAAGAACAGGGGTGTTTGATACACCCTGACACCAGTCAACTTCAGTTGACTACTTGGATGATAGGGGCTTAATTGCTTTTAGGCACCTCTTTTTCATTAAAGATGTGCAGCAAGTACTAATCTATGTAAGAAAGCCTGCTACTAGAAAATTGTATATTAGCAAATGGAAAAGGTTTTCTAGTTAATGCCAACAACATAATCGGCACCCATTCAGGGCTGGTGTTATTTGGGTTTTAGAATATTTGATAGTGACTATGGCTTTTCTTACTCCTCTGCCAAGATTCATTTATTGTCAATTTTAGCATTTCTGCTCATGTGGATCCTTCTTTTTCAGTAAATTCTCATGTTGAAATATTTTTGAAAGGGGTTTTGCATGAGAGGCTGCCAAGAAAACTATGGTCCCTCCTTTAGATTTTAATTTTGTGTTAGAAAGCCTAACATTTGCTCCATTTGAACTAAACTAACCTGGCTCACTTCAGATTCTTAACATGTAAATAGTTGTATTGATTGCTTCTGACCTCTCCAAGAAGTGTATTTGAGTTGCAAGCTCTAATGGCAAGTCCACCCTACCTCATTTTCCACAGGGACAGTGTTTCCTTGAGAACTAATTCTTTTATGCCTAAAGTGGTATCCGAGTTTACTTTAAGCTAAACTTTCCATCTCGCCATTTTCTTTTCTGAGCCTAGAAAATGAGGGAGAAAGAGTACTCCATATGGTGGATGTCCACAGACAACTAGAGTACTAGCTTGACAGAACTAAATCTTTCAGATCAGTTCAGTTCTTATGAAGGTAAGAAGGGACAACCTGTGTCAAAACAGACCATTTGCAAATGGTTGTTAACTTTTGTTTTATTCACCACAACTTGGCTTCATCTGTGGCTTTTTGGAAAGAGTTGGATTCTAGAAGTATTCTAGAAGCAACAAATTGGCCTTCGCTACCTACTTTTATAAAGCACTCTAAGCCTGATTCCTTTTCTGTGTCTGGATCATGCTTTGCTAGGACCATTTTCCAGGGGGGGTTTGGGCTCTTCTTCCACATCTGAAATGTAGTAAGCTAGGGTAATCTACCCATATCGCTAAAGCTACAGAAGAAATGATCAATATGATGAACACAGTACAGTTATGTAAGTAAACATATTTTAGCAGTAGATGTTTGAATGATCAGTGCTGCAGTAGCCACTCCCTCCATCCCCCTTGTTTTGTCTTGTGATGAGTTTATGCAGGGTGTAGACATTTATTTATTTATTTTTTTGTTATTCCTAGCATTGCCCTTTTAGGGCTGTCTCCCTCTCCGTGGTTGTAAAAACTCTGAAGGGCTTGGTGCCGAAACCTGTATTTTTATTCAGCTCAGCTTGAGGTAACTGACAATTTGGATACATGAAAGGTGCTTTGGAAGCTGGCTGACTGTTATTTCTTATGCAGGATATAAACCTTATAGCTAAGTCTACTGCAACAGTGATCCTTCACGCATCTACTTTTATGGTAAATTTATTTACACAACTGTGCTATCCAAGACCAGTAGGTCCTTAATGGTTTGGAGGGCAGAGCATACATCTCATCTTTGTAGTCTGTAAGATACAAAGTACACGGGCAGTGCTTCCAGCCTTTTCAGGTAACTTATTGTTTTTAAACCATTCATGATCTTAGTTAGGAACTTCTAAGGTCTGTCTAGTTTGAGGTATCTGGTAAGGTATATCCCAGAGGGGTTGTTCTATTCAGTAACCTAATCAGTACTGCGAATTAGGGAACTGACCTACCTCCTTTAGTTTAGGTGATATTCCTTTGGCAGTCAATTATACCAAGTAGTTGGAATTTTTGATCACTGCCATTACACGGTAATCAAAGGAGATGATATCAACCAATTTTTGTAGATCACTTAATATTATCATTTCAAGGTGGGGTATTGTCTTTGTTTGTCTACTTTGAAGGGAGGGATTTTCTACCAAATGTGACAAAATTGCATTTATTGAGATTTAATTTGAACCCATTTTAATACTCCCAGTATTTGAGTGCAAGTTGATTTTCAAGGGCCAAGACATCAGAATGGGACCTGACAATGACTCCCATCTTGCAATCATCTGTAAACTTGGTTAACCAGAGGTGTTGGTTTAAGATCAGAAAGATAAATGCTGAAGAAAAAAGGTGCCAGCTCTAAGCTGGTCATTTTCTTTCTGATGAGGCATCAGTCACCCACATAACATTCTGTCTTTTAGTGAATATGCTCTCCATATTTCCATTTAGGGATTTATTTGTGATGCATTTAGTTGAGTAATTATTCTGGCATGGCTGGTGCTGGTGTTAAATGCCTTGATCAGGCTAATGTACATTTGTGGACAGTGTGGCCATCATCAACAGCATTGATATCCTTTTGAAGAAGTTAACCAGATTCATTAGTTTGGTTCTGTCCAGGTATATCCTAAGTGCTGTGTCAAGCCTAATGAGATTTTTAATATCTTATGTTTCATGACTTTGTGAATGAGACTTGTCAGGCTGATGGGCTTGCAGAAAGCAGTGGTGGGACCACCATTATACAGTGGCATCACTACAGCTGTATGCTAAACCTCAAGGATAAAGCTTATGGCTAAACTCAGGTTACAGTTTGAGAAGTGGATCTGCCAAGGCTTTATTCAGAACTGTGTTTTAAACAGCCTGGTATATTGTCAGGCCCCATGGTTGAAGTTTTTGGGATGAAATTCACACTAAATTTGTTTGCTAGTATTTTGGCAACAGCTACTGGGTCAGGATAGGTGTTGCCATTTCAAATAAGGTCAGAGTAAGTTTGGGTGGTCTTTCTTAAGTTTCCTAACATTGTTAAAGAAAGATTTGCAATTGTCCTTAACTTTGCATGCTTATACAAGTTCATTACTATGGTATTTTTTTTTTCATTTTTTTTTAAAGTTAAATTCCTGATAGCCTTGATATGGGTATCTTTTGATCTGCTGTATACTTTGAGTTTATTTATGGTGGTGGACCACAAGATGTTTCCCCCCTTTTAAATTTTCCATTATATTTGGATCTGTTTGAGACTGCCAGTTCTCAGTATTAATCTAGGTGGGCAAATAAATCTTTAGTGAGGCTACTTTAGTGAGGTGCTATTATAAGTGAATTTCAAAACTGTCATTGAATTTTGATGTGATTAGTATGTTTAAAAGCCTTGAATACTGAGATACTGGTTTCACCGAGTTTGAAGAGTTTGAACTAAAAGTCACTAGTTTATGATCTAATCTAACTGGGTGAGGATATACCAAGAGAACAATGCATGATAATGCTATATTTGTGAGGACCACATCAAGAATATTGTGCTCTCTAGTTGGTTTGTTAATCTGGTCTAGGTAGTTTTTGTTTATCAGATCTAAACACTTGCAGGCTTATCCTACATTGGAGGTATACGTACTCCATTTTAAGGGGTAGTTTAAAGTTCCCCAAGGTAATGGAATTGTTGCTTTTAGGGTGCTTGTCAAGTACAATTAGGAACTTTATATAATTTTCAAGGGAGATTGAAGATGCCCTGTAACAGGTTTAAACTGATCTTGTTTAGTGAGATTTGGTGCTCAGTAAGTTCAGTTTGTGGGTTTCCTCAAATCTGTCTGGAGGTGATAATAGTCCCTAACAAATATGTAAATGCCACCACAGCTGCCACTGTGTCTGAAGGCATGGTATGCTGAAAACTCGAGTATGGAAGAAGAGTGTTCTAAACATCTAAACCAGGTTTCAGTAATTCCAATTACATGGATGCACTCCAAATGCAAGAGGGCATAAAGGTCAGGCAGTTGATTGATGAGACTTCTGTTAGTGAGCAGAGCCATTTTAATGTGCCCCTGTTGTGGATTTAAAATGTTACATTGGTATATTCATTAGCTGGACTTTATCTTAAGAACACAACGCTACAGGGCCAACAAAGGCATTAACCTGTATGAGTCGTCCTTGCAATGAGAGATACAGGTCATCCTTTGCAAAGCATGTAGGGCTATCAGGCATCTCATCCCATACACATGCCAGATATCCCTAGAATGACACCAAGTATTTAGCTATTTGTTGAATCTAATTATTTTCCTCTTCCTTTTACCTAGACATTATCCTTGGAAAAGGAAGACTTCTACACAGGACCAGAGTTGTACATCCTTTTGTGACATGTCTGGAGAGTTCTGACATGTCGGTCTATATCCGTCAGGGTTGTTCACCCCCCACATGGACCCAGCATCATATCATAGTCATAATTATATTTGTCAGGCGAGAGGGTCTTAAGAACTCTTGTCATATCAGAGACTTGTTTCCAAAAGATAACTCACCATCACTGTCTTTACCTAGGCTAGTGAGTGGAGAATTAGTGTGTCTGAATATAGTGTCATCAATCCGTGAAGCACATTTATTTGTAAAGTGGTGTAGTACTGAATTTGATTTTTTTTTTTTTTTTTTTTTTTTTTTTTTTTTTTAATTTTGGTGACTGTTGTTAGTGTGTCAGAACGTAATGCGGTGTTTGATTTTCACTGAGACCTAATCTTCATGGGTCTAGACAAGGATTATTTTACAGCCGCAGCTTAAGACATTGTTATATGGGTTGATCTAGAGTGTTGTGGATGTGTGTGTTGCTTAGGTTTGCGAGAGCGAGGTCTTCATGTTAGTTATACATTTATATCTCTGACAGAATTTATTGTGTTTATTACAGCTTAATTGTGAGGCTAACACAGTTACTTTGCTGTTTTAAGGATACCAAGTGCTATGAGGCTGGCATCAGAAGGAAAACTAGCAGGCTGTCCTGTTATAGTCCAGAGATTTGGATAATGTAATTGAATATTACACAAGACTGTATGATGTAGTTTTAACCTTGGGTGGGCAGTGGTATACTGCCTATTTGGAGTAAAAATAGTAGTACAAGTTAAGCTACCACTGTGACAATTGACATTTCACAGTCATTAAGCAGCTGATTACATGGAAAATGCCATAGAGTGACTGAAAGCCACTTTTAAGGTGTGCAGCTTGAATCATTGCTCAAATTCGAGAAGCTATCTGAACTACTAGCCACCAATAATTACAGTAAAAATGCCTTATTTATAGCAAGTAATTACTAACAGAGCACATCATCCAGTAACAGTGCATGCATTCAGATTTTGTATCAATAGCAATCAAAGTCCAAAATGAGTTCTCATTTTCTGCTACCAGAAGGAACACGGATATCTAATTTAAAAACAGTACTCTGAGGCAGCAATAAAAACAGTGTAGGACGTGTCAGTAGATTTGGAAGTAAGGCAATTTTTGCAAAGGTTACTTAGTGTGGTGTTCCTGGTTTCAAATTAGTTGAGTCAGATCTGGTTTTAGCTGGTCACAAATAGCAATGAGAGGTTTGTTGCACTCCTTATTTATAGCAAAGAATTAGAAAAAAGCTCAACAGAGCACACCAAACAATAGCTATGTACTTCACCTTATTAGCAAGCAGTGACCAAAACTAGCCTTGATTTTCTTCGTGTTTCACTGTTGCAGTCACCACACTTGGGTTATCTGCCTGCAGATAGCCTTCAGTTGGCCAAAATGCCCAGAGACTTAGTATTTCTGCATCGGTTGCTGTCGCTCCAGGACTGACATCAGGTCATCAGGGGTATAAAAACAGGCAGCCGTCGCCATTACATCACTCTTTCTTGCTGAGGAGCTCGAAGCAGAAGCAGTTTGCACAAGTGCCAGTTGGCCGCTACCTGAGTTTTCGTTTCTGAATTGAGTTATCCTGAAGTCTTCTAAACCGAAGTACCCCATTGGGGACCCTTTTTTCTTGCTCTAACCGATGTCAGAAAAAGTTAACAAGTGTCTTGCCTGTGGAAAGCAAATACCACACCGAGATTTCCATTCTTACTGCGTCACCTGTTTAGGCCCAGACCACGACATACCTTGCTGTCAGTTGTGCCTTGTTCAACACTTGATCTTTTCATTGTCGGGCCATTTTGTTGCTAAATACTTTCTTTCTCAATCTCCATATTCCAAAATGGCTTCGGTAAACCATCTGACTAATGATCTTCCAAAAAAAACATAAGGATAAAGACAGAGATAGACTGCACAGGTCCACAGCTGCCAATGATGCTTCCGTTAAGCTAGTTGCCAGTCCGCCGGTACTCAGTGAGGTGGTTTCTCAGTCAGCCCCTGATGCCTGCTTCAGTGGATTTGCAGGCCTCTACCAAGACCCGTTTGGAGTCCAGTATGCAAAGAGACTACTCTTTGATTACGGAACCTGCGGATGTCTCTACCTTGGATGGGTCCAGAGCCGCTGAGCAGGCACTGGCTTCTGAGGAAGTTCTTCACACTTCTGATGCTCGACACAACCCGACGACTTCTTTCACATCTTCAGTTATGTCTAAAATTACTGAATTTCTAAGGCCAAGAGTACGCGCTACGCCTAAAAACTGATGACTAAAGTGCATGCACCTGCTCCCTTGCCACAACATCAAATGATTAAAATGGCAGAAGACCTTATTATGCTGATTAGGGGAAGTCAGCCTTCCCCTGCTACAAGAAAGAGACTTGTCCTCAGCAGTTTCAACAGACCAAGAGTCCGACGACTCTGAGGTATCTGATTATGAAGACTTACCCTTTTCTGCTTATGAGGATGCAGGTGCAGAGGAATCCATTCCCTCAGCTTCTCCTCCAGAGGATTTTTCTTTTGGTAAAACCTTGCATACTTTGAGAGCATTTCCACTGGCATTGCCAAGACTATCCTCAGTTCAAAAAGTGACTCAATTTCTAGATTTTCCACAACATAGGCCTTTAGCAGTACCCCCAATCCTGGATATTTTGGATGTCTTTATGGAATCCAGTTTAACTCCTGATACTTTACCCCTACTCCTAGGAAACCAGACAGGTACTACAGAGTACCTGCCTCTCTCAAATTCCTTTTCAGAAATCTTACTGCTGTTCCAGAGGTCATCTCCCAGGGGCCTAAAGGTATCAAAGCGACCACAGCTAAAAACGCCACCCCTTCTGACAGGGATTCTAGAGCTCTGGACAGATGGGTAAGAAAGTATATACCTCTGCAACTTTTGCCCTTAGGGCCTTGAATTGTCAGTTTCACATGCTAAAATACAAACAACATATTATGGAACTTATTAAACAAAAAAATAGCTACCTTTACCGACTGTGCAGAAAATAAAGAATTACATGAGCTTATGCATTCCACAAGCCAAGTTAGCAAGCATACATTGCAGTGTGGCTTTGACGCCCTAGAAGCATCTTGCAGGGCAGCAGTCACTGGTTCTGTACTGAGAAGGCATGCTTGGCTTAAGGAGCAGGTGTTGCCAGACCAAGTCAAATCAAAGTTAGATGCTCTTTTGAAAACAAAGACAAGCTCTTTGGCACCAAAGCAGAAGAGGTTCTTAAAAAGATGGAAGAAACAGCTAAAACTATACAGACAGTTAAACAATTCCTGCAAGTACAGCCTCCTAGATTTAGTAGACATTGCCCCTCGAAGCATTGGTCCATTCCAGCCCCCTCAAGGTAATCTCAAACTAGACCCCGGGGAAACCGATCCCCTAGACTACAGTCTCAGGGTATGCAGAGATCTAAAAAAGGAGATGACCCACCAAATTCGAAGTTTATTGAACGTTAAGTGCTTTCTTCCCCAATAATACAGGGACTTCTTCAGAACAATTTATCCAGATATCCACTTCTCTATATGTACCCTACCCCAATAAAACAATAAAATAATTGAATAATTAAACAATGATTAATATCACCCATTTAATTCTCAAAAGATTCTCCATTTTTTTTTAAAAAACACAGAATACAATTAAAGAATGACAAATTGTGGTTGAATATTAATGTTTTTTCATCTATAGAGTTATGCGGTAATAATATAACATCTGCAGTGAGTGATAGTACATATTTAATGGAAAACGGTATTTATAATGGAGGTGATAATTTTGGTAAAAATGGGGGGGGGAGATTGTTCTGTTTTAAATACAAGTATTAACCGTGTATTAGTTGATGGCAAAGAAATTGATTACATTGAATTGTTGAATACTGTCGAAGCTGGTTCAAAGGTGGAAATGCAAACAATGGTACAAGCTATTTGAGGAGATTGGTTTGGAACCTGTTATAGTATTAAATGACAAGGATTTTAAAATTTATAATTACTCTGATTTAATTTTGACAAAAGACCATGCTAATTTGTTGGCAAAAGGGTACACTTTTGTCCGAAATAGAAGAGGTAATGTAGTGAACACTTTAATAGATCTTAAAAGATATGTAAGGAAGCTTAATTTAAATATATGGTTCAATTCAACCAGTGAATTTTTATGTTGAATGTAGGGTAGAATTGAAAAAAAACAACTGTGTTCAATCCCCCCCCTCAATAGTGTGGTTGCATTGTATGAAAAAATTTGTGAAAAAGAAATGAGGCATTTTTATAACAATTTACCAAGGAATAATCAGACAGTGAATCCTGTAAAGAACAGAGAAGAGAGGAGTTGTTATTGGGGATGTTAAAGGTCACAGATGTATGGTATATGAAACCGGATAAAGGCAGTGGTATAGTCGCAATGAATAAAGGCAATTATTTGAGTGGAATGAACGCCTCGTTATTAGATGGAACTTGTGAAGAAAGTTCTTCAAATGAAGTTAAAATAGTTTATCGAAAAATAGATCTGATGTTAATTGATATGTTGTTTCACGGACAAATTAGTGAGTCTGAATATTTTTACATGTTAAATGAACATCCTGTGGTGTCTTACATATTCGGCATCCCTAAAATCCACAAGGGCCTAAAAAATCCTACGTTTAGGCCCATAGTGGATGGCAAAAGATCTAAGACTCATTTCATTAGTAAATACCTAGACAATGAATTGCAAAAACGTTTGAGTGAATTCACTTATATAAGTAAAGATTCATGGCAATTTTTGGAGAAATTAAAAAAGATAGAAGTTACCCCTGATATTATCCTAGTTACTGTAGATGTAGTGAATTCATTCTCAGTAATACCTCATGAAATCGGATTAGTATGGTTGGAGCAACAACTAAATAAAACTAATTTCTTTGATCAGGTAATTACATTTTCTACATTGATGGAAGTAGTTTTGAAAACTAACTACATTTTTTTGAAGGCCAGTATTATAGACAGGTGTAGCGATGGGGGCGGCTTGTGCCCCCATCTTTGCTAACCTAGTCATGTCATACTGGGAACAAGAATTTGTGATGAATATTCCGTTTGCTAGTGAAATATTACGTTACACTTGGTTTCTGGATGATTTGTTTTTAATTTGGAAAGGTTCCAAAATTAGGTTAAAGGAATTTTTTGATTACATTAATGGCACAGTTAATTCCTGAAGTTTATATATGAGTATGATAAAACAACAATTACTTATTTGGATGTTGATCTTCGCATTGATGTCGTCAACAAGAAATTTATAACTAATATTTTCAGAAAATCCACTTTCTCAAATTCTTATCTGGATTACACCAGCTGGCACCTCTACCACCAAAACAGATCGGTGGTCAAAGGCCAGCTGGTGTGGGTGGCTAGAATGGTTAATCAGGATCAAGACTTTCTCCATGAGGTGGATTTGGTAATGCACATGTTTATGCAAAGGGGGTATCCCGTCAACATGTTGGTAGCTATTTCTGAGGAAATTTAAAAATAAGCGGGAAACAGGAACGATTAAACCAATTGTAGATTATAGCAATACTACATCATGGAAGACAACAATAGTAACAAGCCCAATAGTATTAATGTAGGTACTCATTTTATTTTAGCCTACAACAATGAGGCTAGCATAATTTCGGGTATAACTTGTAAGAATTGGAAAATACTACAATTTGATGAGAATATTGCACAAAAAGTTGGCAGGAAACCCAACATTACCTACAGGAAAGCTAGATCTTAAGAATTTATTGGAAGCCAGAGTGGAAAATGGAGGTTGCAATAGATCGATAGGCGACTTTAGATGCAATGCCTGTATTTATTGTTCTTCCCTGTTGAAAACAGGAAAATACTTCAAATTTAATGGTAGAACTATACGAATTAAAGGGCATTATAATTGTAGTTCAGTTAACTTGATATATATGGCTAAGTGCCAGGACTGTCAGGCATTTTATATCGGAAAAACATGTAGAAAATTGAAAATGAGAATGGGTGAACATTTAGGTGATATAAGAAATAATAGGATCACCAGTCCCTTATTTAGACATATTCAGGAAACTAATGGGCATAATTTTAGGTTCTTGGTGTTGCAACTGTTACAGAAAGATGGACAAGGAAGGGTTTTGGATATACATCTTGACATTTTGAAACTTAAATGGCAGTTATTATTAAATGCCTCTCAGTACCCTGGAATCAATGAAATAATGTCTATATCCAGCATACTGAAGTTGCAACATATATTAGGATAAAAATTGGATTTGTTTTTAAATGAATAGTTTAGAATATTAGTTTGCATGCATTTTCATATTCTACATAATATAGATTTTTTTTCACCTTTATTTCATTTACAATACACAATATAGTGTTTAGTGTAATGAGTTCTGCTATATTTTATGTAAAGTATGATTTTACAAGTGATTTTGATGTGGTTTTAATATTCAACCTCAGTTTGTCATTCTTTAATTGCATTCTGTGTTTTTTAAAAAAAATTGAGAATCTTTTGAGAATTAATTGGATGATATGAATCATTGTTTAATTATTCAATTATTTAATTGTTTTATTGGGGTGGGGTATATATAGAGAAGTGGATATCTGGGTAAATTGTTCTGAAGAAGTCCCTGTATTATTGGGGAAGAAAGGGCTTAACGTTCAATAAACTTTGAATTTGGTGGTTCATCTCCTTCTCCTGGCTTGGATTATTTGGTTTATTGCTTAATTTCATAGTGGTATGCAGAGATCTAAGCAATGGAGTGCGTCCACCTCTAAAGCAGGGAGTGCTAAACCATCCCCTTATGGAAAGAATTCACAATGACTTTTTAACTCTACTCCCCACCTCTGCCTAACTGCGTGTATCCCTAGGAGGAAAACTTGCCCTTCATGCAAATAACTATATTTCCATCACCAAAGACTGATGGGTCCTCAACATTGTATCCCAAGGGTACAAATTTTACTTCCACTCACTGTGAACCCCAAAAGGGTTCCAAGTCCTTCCTCCAAACCAGTGGGCAGAGGCACAAAACCAAGTTCAATCCCTCCTCTCTATAGGGGCAATTCAACCTGTTCCTGCGAAACAGGTTAAGGATTCTATTCTAGACTCTTCCTGGTACCCTGAAAAGGGGGCACTTGGCGCCCAATCCTAGATCTTTCGATTCTCAACACCTTCCTGGTGGTACCAAAATTCAAAATGCTCACCCTGCAGCAGCTTCTACCTATGCTAACCAAAGATGCCTGGTTAGTCACCTGAGACTTAAAAGAAGCCTATCTGCACATCCCTGTAAGGGAGTGATGTAGGAAATATCTACACTTCAGGGGAAGATCTATGCATTATCAGTTCTCTGCACTTCCCTTTGGCTTATCCACTGCTCCCAGAGTATTCACAAAATGTCTGGCTCCAGCCATTGCTTACTGCAGACAGAGAAATATTCAAATTTACCGGTACTTAGACGACTGCCTGATTCAGGAAGACAGGAAATGTTGCAGCATCTGACATTTCTAACTTCCCTGGGGTACACTATCAATGAAAATAAATCAAAACTTATCCCCAGCCAAAAGATTGTATTCCTGGGAGCAAGCTTGGACACAGCATCACAGATGGCATTCCTCACTTCAGGAAAAACAAGCCTTTCTGTCAGACTCTTACTCAAATGGCCACCAGAACCCAGCTATCCGCAAGGAAAATCCTGCAGACCCTAGGTTTCATGGCTTCATGCATCCTACTAATTCCATATGCCAGACTGCATATGAGGAAACTTCCATGGCACTTAAGTCTTTGGTGCCAACATTCTCAGGACCTGGAAACCGTCATTCCTATAATACCCTGTCTAAGGGCAGAGTTTCTTTGGTGGGCAGCAGCATGCAACCACAACAAGGGACTGCCCTATACTCAACCCCACATCGCCCAGACCCTAACCACAGACGCATCAGGGGACATATGGATGGCAGGTGCATTCAGGGCCACTGTAGCCCAAGTCAAATTCATCTGCACATCAACCAAAAAGAGATGGTAGCTGTGCAGCACACTTTGACAGCTTTCAGATCCCTACTCTCACCAGGACACCTGCTAATAAAAACAAACAACACTGTTATTTGGTAAATCAATAAGAAGGGGGGAGCCCACTCTTACCCACTCTGCAGACTAGCCATGGTCCTGTGGAATACAGCTTTGAACATGCAGGTCCATCTACAAGCTCAGTTCCTGCCAGGCAAACAAAACTCACTGGCAGACGACTTGAGCAGAAATCTCCTAGATCCACATGAGTGACAACTAGAGGCTAGCACCTTCAACCTTCTGATTCAGAAATGGGGGACCCCAGAGGTGGATCTCTCTGCCTCCCCCTGCAATCATCAGCTCAGCAGATTCTGCACTAGGACATCTCACAGCAGTGCCTGGAAAGTGGATGCCCTATCCTTCCAGTGGGTAAATCTCTGTCTATGCCTTCCCCCCTGCCCCTTCCCTCAAGAGTTTTGCTCAAGATAAGACAACACAGACCAAGGACAATTCTGTTTGCCCCGGACTGGCCATGCCAGCACTGGTACCCACTCCTGTGCAGTCTGTCACTGGTGTCACCCTGGCACCTACACCAGAACCCATCTCTGCTCTCTCAGGAGGGGGGGGACAGATCTTGCATCCACAACTGCAAACCCTAAATCTTGCAACCTGGCTTATTCCTTGAACTCTTCCCCAGTAAACAGCCCCAAGCAAGCAGGTGCTGGACGTAATTCTTGAAGCCAGAAGACCCAGTGCAAGGAAATCCTATTCTGATAAGTGGAAAAGGTACTGCTCCTGGATTCAATATAAAGGAGAGGACACAACTCTGCCCTCCCTGCCTCTAATCCTGGATTACTTAGCAGATGTGCTCCACAGAGACCTATCCTTCTCCTCCATTAAGATCCATGCCTCTGCCATTTCAGCTCATTACAACACTGAGACACCTGTCTTCTCTCACCCTCTTATCAAACAGTTCCTGAGAGGGGCAAACAACTTAGGCCACCTAGGAGAGCACCCACCCCTGCTTGGGACCTTAACTTTGTACTGGAAAAACTCATGCTACTCCCCTTTGAGCCTGCAGCATCAGCAGAGTTAAAATTCCTCTCTTGGAAAACAGCCTTGCTTCTGGCCATCACTTCAGCAAGAAGAGTGTCTGAGCTGCAAGCACTTATGTCTGTGGAACCCTTCATTATTTTCCATGCTGACATGGTTTCCCCTCTGGACTAACCCTTTCTTTATGCCTAAAGTAGTGTCCAGTGTGGCTCTCAACCAATCTATCCATTTGCCAACTTTCTTCCCTAATCTTCAAAATAAAGGGGAAAAGATCCTGCACTCCTTGGATGTGCACAGACAACTCAGATTGTAGCTTGATAGGACTAAGCCCTTTAGGAAATGTGACCAGTTACTAGTCAGCTTTGCGCCAGGGGCAGAGGGCAAGGTCATTTCAAAGAAAAATTCCAAATGGATAGCACACTGCATCCATTTTTGCTACAAGCACCATGGGAAACCAACTCCTCAGGGGGTCAGAACACACTCCACTAGGGCAACTTCCACATCTACAGCTTTCCTCAGGGGAGGCCCTACCAGGGACATCCTGGAAGCTGCTACCTGGAGTTCTGTACACACCTTCAACAAACATTACCACCTGCCTATCTTTTCCAAATCCAGGGCGGGTTTTGCAACAGCAGTCCTGCAAGTCATACTAGCCAGCCCCAACTCTTCTTGACTGCCTCCACCCTCTTTCAGCTTTGGGAATCTACCCAAGTGTGATGACTGTAGCAGTGAAACACAAAGAACATAGTACAGTTGTGTACACTTACCATAAATGTAGATGTTCGAGTGTATTCACTGTTGCAGTCCTGGTTTCCCTCCCTCCAGCCCCCTTGTCTCTCTCTCTCTCTCCCCTCTCTATATGTCCTTTACTCACCCCCTTCTGGGGTATTGGTATTTACTTATTACTGGTGGTGTTTTCCCCACCATAACTTAGCTCCCTATTTGGGGGGCTCCTAACATTTGGGGCAAGAAAAACTGATGCATTGGCGTCGACTGCCTGTTTTTATACCCCTGACGACCTGACGTCAGTCCTGGAGTGACAGCAACCGACAAAGAAATACTAAGTATCTGGTATTCGGGCCAATTGAGGGCTACCTGCAGGCAGATAACCCAAGTGTGATTGCAACAGTGAATGCACTTGAACATCTACATTTATGGTAAGTGTACACAACTGTACTTTTCTCTTCTGCTGCCAGAAGGAACTTTGTAGAAGGTACAAGGAAAATCTACCCCCGAAGGAAATTTTGAGAAAGTAAGAGAAAATTAACCAGACAAGGAAAAAGCTTTCTTTAATCTTGCATCTTTATTGTATCACTCTGTCCACCTCAATGTCTCACTCTGTGTGTGCCTCTCTCTCTGTCCCCCAGTCCAAATTTACTTTCTTACCTCTGAGTAGATTTGGTAGACCTAATCCCAAAACATGTTGCCCAGTCCTTCGTTAACACTTCTGTCCCTGCATTTCTTTTTCTTAGAAGGCAAACTGTGTGTGGAATGGTGAGGGTGCAGGTTCATTATGTGAGAGGGAAGGAGCTTGAGTGCTGGAGAAAGCTTTGTTGTCTACAAGTTGCCATCTTGGAGCAATGGCGATGGTGGAACAATAAGGATATAGTGTGGTAAGCAAGTCGTCATTAATAGAGAAAAATGAAGACATTTTTAGTTATTTCTTGCATTTGCAAAAGTATTAATTGTGTATTTTTTCCATTAGCACCTGCATTTAGCTGGAGATGAGGAGCAAAGAGGTACAAGCAATTAATCATGAGCGATCTGTCCAGAGTATTCTGTGTGAAATTAAAGTTGTTCTTTCTTGCATTTACAGAGTTAGTGGCTTTTTTTTTTCCCATCAACAGAAGATTTTAGTTAGAGATGAGGAGTTTGCATTTGCAAGTTAAGTGAGAAGGCTATGTGTAGTGTATTTTGAAAGAAATGTACATGTTATACCATACTTTAGAATAGGTAATGCCTATGGGTGCAGCTGTTGATTTAGATTAACTGGTCCTATTTAGAAGTGTTGAGCATCCTTTTTGGAAAGTGTGTAGTTTTGTGCATTTGTTGTGATGTAAAAGGGATTGGGAATTTTTGATAATGGATTTTTTTTTTTGAAACTAGAAACACCCAGCTCCCGAATACACTAAATAAACCAAATTCGAACACGTAGAACTAGCGCTTTCAATCACTTTTTAATGCTGTGATCTTCTTCAGAAACAAAAAATACAAAGCCCACCCTTCCTTTTATATTAAAATAATTAACTAAAACAGGAAGTGTCCGAATTTGGTTTATGTGGTGTATTCGTGAGCTGGGTATTTCTAGTTTCAAGTGTTTTGTTTTGGTTTTCTACGGGATTTTTTTTTTGTTTCTTGCTTGTTTTTACTTGCATAAAAAGTCTGGGGAAAATGTAGCGTGGGTTGAAACAGAGATGAGAAGAAGCAGCCAAAAAGTGTTCAAATAGTGCACGAAATGGGAACATATTGAAAAGAGCAGTCGTATAGTATTTGTAGAAGTGAAAGCTTTTTATCAGAATCGTTGCTTTTATAGGTTATCTGTTCATAGGTTAAGTACTAGGCTAGTTGTTCTTGTGGGCCATTTTAAGTCTAGCCATTTTCTGTTTTGCTGCTTGAATTGACTTATCCCATTTGGTGTTAGATTGTCCTTGCCCATCCCGTGGTCAGTAATTGTATTTTTTAGTGAGAATAACTGGAATCATATCATACATAATTTGAGGGGACCCTCGTATGGGATAAAGCATTTAGGTGCCACCTCTGTCCGTTAGTAGTACAAATGACAGTCCTGTGGTAAATTTTTGATTCCCATCCATAGAGCCAAGTTGTGTTTTTAATGTGGACAGGGGTGAGCTTTGATCTGATGTTTTCATCCTTCTAAGTTGGGAACTGCTGATTGAGAGCCCAGTGTCCAAGTGTATTAGTTCTGGTTTAAGCACTTGGGCTTCAGGCCAGTTATTTTACATTGAGGGTTCGTGGTCTGCACTCTTGTGGGAGAAGAGGCTGGACTCTGCCCTTCTGAGCTGGGAATTTCTGGTTAAAGGTTTATAGTGCCTGAATATTTGAACTGTATCTTACTGAAATTGGTGCACCTTGTTTGCTGTAGCATAGACTAGATCCAGGCCTGCTGAATATAGCTTTGTTTATATGCTTGTTGTTTGCTTGCTTGTTATTTCCCTGGAACGCTAATTCCACCTAATACGCGGCTTCTCAGCGCTTCTGTGGATCACTAGTGATATCTGCATTGCTTACTGTACTTATTTCCTTGTTTCACTTGAAAGAAAGTTACTGTTTGTCGTTTTTGCATTTAGTTACTTGTAACACATTGCACTCAAGTTACCTGGCACTTGCTCACTAAAGCAATTATATAAGTCAGCACTAAAAATTAAAAGCACTACACCCTCACTCCCCACTGGCCCTTGTTTTCAATTATTAAGGAATTCCCAATATTATTCTAGCATGTCCAAAGGTCAGTTGTCAATCTCCTCTCCGGTCCAGCTGGTGAATCTGGGAATCTTGAGGCAATGTTATAACTGCCTCATGTACACAGACAACCCTCTCCTCCTCCCACATAACACAAATACTTGCGAGAGATGCAGCTATTTAGCCAAACTGGAGGCTGAGCTCTCTCAACTCAGGACTGGCAAGACCAGACAGGAGGAGAAGGCAACTACACACACCACAAAACCAGCCTCACATAATGCTACCACACCACTGAATCAAACACATAAACACACAAAGAAATACTCGGAGGCTCTGAGTAAAAATTTACCTAAACAGCAGAGGCCTCCAAAGCAGACACCCAAATAACTGCTACCTCAAGTCACCCCACAAGCAACACATAAACCACAAAATCAGTGTGCAAAGCAGTCACAGCCCTTAAGGCCAAATACAACACCAAACATACTTGTCATAGGTGACTCCATAGTCAGACACACTGACGTCCCACTCACCAGGCTGAACAAGGAGAGGGTCACAGTAAGCTGCCTATCGGGCGCTAGAATCCGCCACATAACACAAGCACTCGGGTCACTCCACGGCAAGTACAAATATGACACAGTCATTGTCCATGCTGGTGTGAACGACCTGAGACGTACCTCCCTGGACTACATGAAAAGAGACATAGAGGAGCTCTCTAATTATGTAGCCCAGGCAGGTATGACCCTGACCCTGAGCAGTATCCTTCCTTCACCAAGAATGATGCCACAATGTAGAGACAAGATGATCAGCTTTAACAATTGGCATAATGTCTGGTGTCATTCAAAGGGGATCCAGTGTCTGTCTGCCTGGGATGACATGCTTGACAAGCCACGCTGCTTCACAAGGGATGACTTGCACCTGTCACCCCTGGGATTCCGGATATTGGCTAAGGCTCTTGCCACCCCCATAGTGCCTTTTTTAGGCAAGGCTCAAATTCTAAACCTACCACCCTAGAAAACAAAAATGGGAAGAAACTGAGGGTAATGCTGCTCAATGCCAGAAGTCTAAATCTCAAAATGCACGCACTCGAGGCCCTTCTCAGTATGGAGATCATCGATGTCTGTGCTGTAACTGAAACCTGGTTCAAGGCTCCTGAGAGCACCCCGGCACTATTAGGTTTTACCTCATATCATGCGTTCCGCCCCCAAAACCCGGACCACACCACAAAAGGAGGGGGGTGTATCCATATTCATAAAGGATACCCACACCTCCAGGTTGGTGGCAACGCACGAAGCTTGGAAACCATCCAGGTGCAACTAACCATAGGCAAAACTGCTCTACAAATTGTAGCATGCTACAGGCCACCCTCTCAAACTCAGGAACCCCACACAGCCTTCCTGAAGACACTGGAGGGAATAAATGTATCTCCAAACACCATCATATTGGGTGACTTCAACTACCCGAATATAGACTGGGAACATTACTCAAGCCCTAACTTTCTAGCCCAACGGTTCCTGGAGTTCATAAATTCAAATGCCATGGAACAGCTAGTCACTGTTCCCACGAGAGGAGAAAATATACTAGATCTCATTATCACAAATATGGGGACAAAATGCTCCACACCGGAAGTATAGCCCTCATTGGTGAGATCTGATCATAAACTAATCTCACTGGAAATCCACATCCTGCCTCCACCCCAAACAAAAAAGACCACAGTGAAGAACTTCTCTAAAGCAAACTTCACACTACTCAAGACTGGTGTGGTATCCTTCAAGGCCCCTGAGCCAGTGGAAACCACAACCCAAGCTGCGGAAGCCCTTACAAATGCCTTCTATGAACACCTCTAGGACTGCATGGATCAGGCAATCCCAAATAAAACCAAGACTCTTTCCACAAAGGGCAAACGTCCAGTCTGGTGGACCCCAGCCATTAACAAACTTTACAATAAGAGGAGAAAGCTATTACATGATAGAACAAAATCCATAAAAGGGAAGTCACCCCTGATCATTATTAGTAAAAAAATACGAGCACTCATAAAATCAACTAAGGCCAATTTTGAGAGAAAAATTGCCATGGATTCAAGGACAATCATAAGGCCTTTTTCAGCTATGTTAGGAACCTGGGTGGAAACTCCCAGATATGCTCAGAATTAGTCCAAAATGATACAAAAATCACTGAACCCACAGACATTGCCAACATACTGGCAGACAGGTTCAGTGCAAACTTCACCCCCCCCCCCTAAAGGAGAGATAACTATCCCAGCCAGTGTAGCCTCCCAGACATCTCAAATGCGCAGGTGAAAGCCGCTCTCTCTAAAGCGAAAAACAGAACATCAATGGGACGGATGGTGTCCCTGGCTGTGTGCTACACGAGCTAAATGAGGAATTAAACCCACACATAAGGCAGCTGTTTAATCTCAGCCTTACCACAGGATACGTGCCCAAGGAGTGGCGTACGGCAACTGTGGTCCCACTCCACAAAGGCAGTGCCTCTACGGACCCTGGTAATTACCGCCCCATAAGCTTAACAAGTCTAGTCTGCAAAGCTATGGAGAGGATCATAATGGAGCTCATAAACAAAGATATAGGGGACTTGCAGACATTGGACCCGACCCAGTTTGGCTTCGTCAAGGGCAGATCATGCCTTTTGAACTTGGTCGACTTCTTAGAAACTGTCACCAAGGCCATTGATGAGGGAAAGGCAGTCCATACAGCCTACCTTGACCTTGCAAAGGCTTTCGACACAATACCCCACTCGGGTATTGTAGAAAAACTTACCAGCTTAAATGTAAACCCATATGTCACAAGATGGGTTGCAAACTGGCTTAAGGACAGAACCCACAGGGTTAGAGTTGCTGGCGCTATGTCAGACTCCAAGCCGGTCACAAGTGGTGTCCCACAGGGCTCGGTCCTTGGCCCCCTATTGTTCAGCATCTACTTCTCAGAAGTACAGGCCAACATGGGAGGACTTTGGCTGACAAAGTTTGCAGACGACTGCAAACTGGGCGCCATAGTTGAAAGTGCATCGGACACGGATATCCTTCAGAAGGGACTCACGGAAACAGATAGCTGGTGCCAGAGCCATGGCCTGAAGTTAAACGCCAAAAAATGTATAGTCATACCCTTCGGGAAAAACAAGGTAACCCCAAGCTACCATATGGGTGGCAATCCACTAAGCACAGAAGAGGTTATCAGGGACCTGGGGACCCAGGTTGACAGTGGCCTTTCTTTTGACACTCACGTTGCTAAAGTGGTTAGAAAGACCTTCTACATTGCCCACCTGATCATGAAGGGATTCACATCCAGATCTAGTGAGGTCATTGTTCCCCTGTACTCTTCACTTATCAGACCAATGATCGAGTACAATGCCCCATTCGGGATGTATCTCACCCGACATCTGCAGCAATTGGAGAGACCCCAAAAGTTTCTCACCAAAAGGATAAAGGGACTCCAAAATCTGCCATATGCTGCCAGATTGAAGAAACTCCAGCTCTATTCAGTCGCATAACGTCTGCTCAGAGGTGACATGTGCCTGACATACAAGGCCATGTCCAACCCGGAATTAATGGACATGCTCCACCTCAAAAAATCCAAATCCACCAAAACCACTAGAGCAAGCGACTTAAACCTTAGCACGGATATAAATAGGACATGCTGGAGGAATAGATTTATCACTCAGAGACTCCCTATGCTGTGGAATAAAATCTCGGTCCATGTGAGGCAGAGCACCTCGCTGTCTCTGTTCAAGAGAAATCTTGACCTGTGGATGGGAGATTGTAGGTTTACCCCGGGAATCATCTCTGTGTCACTGCTGGACAGAGACACAACAAACTAATGGGTACAGTATTTTTTCATATAAGGGGTGGCGTAAGCCACAGAACTTTGGGCTAGGCTTATAAATGCCTTAGGGCAGATAGCCTAGTATAAACCTATGAACCTATGTCATTTTCAGTCATTCCTGAATGAGTGGGTTTGGATCTGGGAATCCAGCTCTGCCACGTTTTACAGCTCCTGGAACACTGAAAGCTTTTTAGTTCCTTTCCTACCCATAATGCACTAGTCCCCTACCATATACCATACCACAGATCTCGTTTGCCACCATTTTGTACGGACGTGGTTACAGTTAGCTTTTGTGTTATTTGTGAGAGAAAAGCAGTCTTACTACATTTTCCTTTATCTTTCTTTGCAATAGCCCTCACTTACCCCTTCCTACGCTATTTAGCATACCCTTAAATGGGAAGAAGAAGCCGTCTACACTTCTCCATACTACCAGCAATATGCCATGTTACTACAGATTTATCAATGACAGTCTAATCATATGGAACAGTGACCTCCAAATACTGGAAGAATTTTGACTACATTGGTAAATCCACCAGTTTGCAAAATTCACAACTTCCATAGCCAGTCATTGATCAACTTTCTGGACCTGACCATTATCAGCTACTCGACGGGGGGACAACTTTCTAACAACCTGTACCATAAACCCACCAGAGTCAGCCTTCTGCTACACAGAAACAGCATGCACAGATTAACTACCAATCTTTCCAGGGCAACATAAACGGGAAACTAAAGAAAACTGAACTAGAGTGGCTGATTCAGTTAATGGCAACTGCCCCCTGGACTCAACACCAGTCTTTCCATAAGCTGCATTCTGAGCCTCCGAAAGCCCAGCCACCACAGCTTTTACTTAACCAAAGGCAAGAAGGACTTTTATGTAAGTCTTAACTTAAACGACATGCTGTCTATGTTTTCTTATGCTGCTTGTCATTTGTTGGTTACACTTTCATTTATATGTTTAAGGAAATGTGGCACTTTTAACTGGACCCCTAATTCACTGGGCACTTTTGCTGCTCACTGGATTCAGACTAAGGCAGGGACTCTCAAATAAAATGATGGACTACTCCAATATCCTTTCAAACCATCCTTGCAAATTGTACCTTAAATAGTCTACCAGTTAATGCCCCATTTATCGTACCTCCTGTTCTAACTCTTATTTGGTCATTTTAGCATACATCTGAAAGTAATAGTAACTCTCCAGTAGATCGCTCACCCACTGAATTCCAGCTTCATGCTCCATTTCTAAACTGGACACTTTGGAGTTCCCAGTAAGAGCTCCGTTAGGTGCTCTGTTACAAGATGGCTGTATCTTTACTTTTTGATGCCTACATTTTCATTCATTATAAAACAATCCTGAACCTTTCTTCTAAGCCTGGCAAGTTACAAAATACACCCAAAAGTAATAGTAACAGCGTGTTAGATTGCCGGCACACTGATTTCCATTTTCATCTTTAAACTAGACACTCGTTTTTTGAGTTCCCGTTAAGAGCTCCATTACATGCTCTGACACAAGATGGCTCTAATCTTTACTTTTTGATACCTATATTTTCACTTTTTATAAAACAAACATCCTGCCCCTTTTTTTCTAAGGCCTGTCACATTTCAGTCAGGTTACCCACTATTAAAAACAAGCTCATTGAAAGCATCACCGAAGTCTAATGGTTGGTGTTTTAGTACATAAGTGTGGTAGTCAGAACAGGTCATTTAATTCCAGGTTGCCTTCCCTGTAACAGCTTTCTTACAGACTGGATACCACCATAACTGCAAATTAACAAATTTATTGATATTTCCTACACTTGGACTCCCAGCTCTTTATAAAAACTTTATTTTATAGGTGGTTCTTTACCCCACTCTTTACACATAAAACCCTTCCATGGCCCAGCATAGGAATGCCCCCCCCCCAGCTAGCATAACATTTACACATGCAGGCTACCATGAACCTTACTAAAACACACCCTCCCATGTTCATTTGGATGTCTTGGTTTGCATTGATTTTGTATGTTTTAATTCATCTCTGCCCTTAGCAGACCTGCATTGATAAAATACTTTCTAACTTTTTTCCCAATAACTACCTCTTATCAGGCAGATCTGAGGATGCATGTATCGAAAGTGTTTGCAGAGTCTGTATATTGAACAGCGTTTCTTAACCTTCAAGCACTGGCCATTAACTTTATTGGAGACTTGACACTGTTACATTAATTACTTATTTGAAAAACTACAAAACTAAATTGCTGACCCACAAACATAGACAAATCCAACTGCTTCCTTCCATAAATTATCACTGACACAAAGCTGATGCAGACTTTAAAGGCACATACCACTGCGGTTATAAACTGTGAGTAGATCAGTCCACAACCATATTGTAATAATTTAACATTTTAAAATATCTTTTTCATCTCAAAGACACATAAGGATAAACTACTTAGCCCAGCAAGTAGTTCACAAAAATAGCCTCAGCCAATCAGACAACGCAAGATGCATACCTCATCATTTACATGCCCTTTAAATTGGGGAACTCATGGTCTGAGATATAATTGAACTTGCTTATATTATTATTTTTAATAAATTAGCAGTTAGAAAGCCCTAATAATTTGGAGAACTAGGAATAGGCAGCTGAACGCCCTCTGTATATGATGCCATTCGGAAGGTTTAAACATTAATGTCCATCTTTACTACCACATTATTTAACCCACAAGTGAATCTCATCTCAACAATTTCCAAGGATTAGGACACAATGTAAACATGTAGTCACACATGGAATCAGGGAAACAATACTAAAAGGTAGCCTTACACTCCAACCCTAATTAAATGCAAACCACCTTCAGACTCATAAGCTAATCCAAGAAAAAAATTACATATTATTTGGGTTTTTGGGATCTCTAGTCTTTATATTACACTGGTTGAATTTTGTGAACTATTGTAAAATTTATTAAAATGTGATTTTTAATTTGTTTTCCAAACATTTTTGACTTGGCACCAATTAAGCAATTATTACCATTCATTAAAACATGCCCACGTAACATGTCACTGTACTTTCCGAAACACATTTAAACCACTGTATAAATGAAACTGAATTAACCTGTGTGTGTGAAACCTTAACTGAGCTATGCTTATCTGCCTGTATGATTGACTTGAAAAAAGAATTTAAGCCGCTACAGTCCTGTAATTTTTTTTTGGATCATCTGCAAGATCCATCCACCTAATTTTAACTAAAAGATCCAGCATACTTAACCACAGTGAAGAATACCAGGCACAGTTAATGAAAAAAGAATCGAGCACAAGAATCGAATTCTTGGTTTGTTAGATTACATGTTAAATCTTACTCACTGCATCTAACGTGTATGATAACTCCTACATTTTTGACCTGCTAAAACTATGGGCAGGTATTCCTACCGACCTTATTACACCACCCTGAGGTTCGGAATCTTCGAGTTTGCTGTCTACTTGTTACCATTGCTTTTCTAGTTTCCTTTCCATATACCATAGAGGTAGTTTTGATAACCTTTTCTTCTTTTAATAGTTTTCCATATATTTTGAAATGGCTTGAAAAAATAACATTTTAAAAAATACAAGGCCTGTGTCCATAAGATACCTTTGTCAGATGCACAGATCATTTGAATGTGTCCTGTCATATATGTAAGACATTTAATCCATGGACCTTGATGGATAGAAAAAAAGCAAGCTTGTCTTGAAGGGCTCAATCACTTCATCTTCTTTTCAGGCAGTACCTAGGGTTTAACCCCCTAAGAAAACAGAGTCAAAGAAGTGTCCTATGGACCCTTCCGGATCTTCTGCTCCAAGCTCAGCTATATGTGAACAACCTCCTCAAAAATAATCTAAATTATTGAAATACCTGGATCCTACAGCTTCCGAAGCCAAGTCTGCATTGTCGGATCTGACCTACTCTGATCCAAAGCATCTTCCTCAGACGCATTATGAGTCTTCTCTGGACCCCTTTCCTTCCCGTCTCCCATCCCCATTCTGGAGAGACACCACCACTCCAGGACCTCATCTATTTATCATCATCTCATTTCTCTAGAAGTTTGACTGAAGCAGATGTTGATAGGATGATGAGGAAATTTCTCTCTATGCAAATACAAATGGGAGTCCTGCCGGCTCCTACTCCATCAGGTCTGGAGTCTTTTATAAGTACTGCTCCACCAGTAGTGTCTCCTTCTCTGATCTGATGTTCGGTTATGGAGCAGTTGGAACTGAGGACCCCAGATCCGTGTTTATCAGATATGAAGTTCATTTTATCTTATACTTCAGTACAGTCTCTGAGTGGACTGGCTCCAATGATAGTGCTCAGAGCCATAGCGTCTGCACTGGATCTAGGGTGTTAGTCGACTGAGAATGTCGGAGCTGTCACTGCCCCTCAGCCCCGTGGCCTTTGATAGCTCTGCTCCAACCCCTGCTTCAAGTGGTTTGCCTTTGGGTTAGGAGGAGTGAACAGGTCAGAAGCATGTCTGCTCATAGCCATTGGCTGCTTCTTCTCCAGGCCATTATACCTTCAAGGTGGTGGAGAGAGCTTTTTTGACTTCCTAGAGAAAGGACACATCTACTTTCCTATGGTTTCACTTCTCAGACCCACTTGTTTTTACATCAGAAGGACAGCTGGACGAAAGTCTCCAGGTTAATCCTCAGGGTGTATTGAGTTCTTCCGATACTTCTCCTGAATATCCCACCAAAGAAGTCCCTAGGAAAAGGAAGTGCAAGAGGAGGCACTTGACTCCCCTCAGGAGTCTGTCATGGAAGATACTGATTTCAGTGAAGGGGAAGGGTCTCCAAATTCACTACCTGATGACTCCTTTGGAGACCTCCTAAAACAAAGAGGTGGGTTGGTCTACCAACAGCCCTTCCAAGAGGAATTGGTATTCCTGGATTCCTTTGGGTCCGGCCATTTGCCTCCTGGGTGAATCCGCCCACTGACAAGCTCATTGGTGGGCGTGGAAGGAGCCTGACTCTATTGACCCATTTCTCAACAGACTGGACATGATTCTGGCACCGTCCAAGGATAGGGAGTTTTGGAGTAAGGAAGTACCTGTGGATGCTGTGGTCATAGCAGTGGGCACAAGGAAGGAACTTACGGAACCAAGTTCCTCTGTTCATCCTCCTAATAGGGAGTTTAGGGCAAAGGACAGATTTGGGAATTGTGCTCCTGTTTCAGCAATCTTTGCACTGACGTTGCTGAACTGTTTGGCACACTTTACCAGACGTCACAGGGATTTGATTAAAGAACTCGCCAAATCCATCTCTGGGACCATTACTTTTGGTTCAGAAAGTTCTATTATGTCACAGCTGGCTACCCTGCAGTCCATTTTGAATTTATCCATGGGGCTTATTTCACATGCAGCTGAAGGTACTCCAAGGGTAAGTGGGTTCAGACATTTCCATTAGGAGATGTGCCTGGATACACCTGTGCAGTTTCACAGAGCCATTCAAGGCTTTCTTTGTGAATGCTCCTTTTGACGGAAATTCACTAGTTGGCCCCAAAGTTAGACACACTATCCAGGTGTGAGCAGAAAGGTAAAACCCTGTCTGCTGTGGGCGTATGTTTTTCGACAGCTCAAAGACCTTTTCCAAGAATCAATGAGGTGGTAGAAAAATGTGGCTCTGATGTCAATTTTCTTCATTCCTCAGCCATTGGATTTGGATCCAGTCCTCTGATCTGACTTGGCTGATACTACAGCACGTGGCCAAGAGAAACTCTCAAATTCCTCCCTACCCATAATGCAGCAAACCGTAACATACCTCGGATCTCGTTTGCCACTTTGCACATGTAGACATGGTCAGCTTGCTCGCAAATGTTTCTAGAGAAAAGTGACATATGTTTTGTTTCTTAAAGCTTTTTCTCTCTAAATTCATTATTAGATAATTGTATACT
This sequence comes from Protopterus annectens, assembly GCF_019279795.1. NCBI lineage: Eukaryota > Metazoa > Chordata > Ceratodontiformes > Protopteridae > Protopterus > Protopterus annectens. The sequence continues at coordinate 121,667,708 of NC_056749.1, forward strand.
TGAGTATTCTTGTTAACATTGCTGGCATTCTCTTGCCTTTCTCTTAAAAACTTAACTTTCTCTCTTACACTTTGGTTCTGTTCTCTAATACCATTGTTGGTATTTCTTTCTTCCTCCTTACCCTGTATAAAATATATATATAGATATATATAATATATATATATATATATATATATACACACACACACGTACATTTTTTTCTTTAAGCTAGATTCTTTTTAGTGCCAAAGAAAACAGGACTGAAGACCAATTTTGGATCTCAGCAACTTGAACAAGAAATTTCATCACTCAGTGTTTTATTTATTTACATTTGTTGACCGAGAGTGTCCAACTGGGCGTAGGTCCATTTTCAGTGGAGGTGTTTTGGATGGTCACAGTTCAGTCCATATTGCCCTTTCTAGGCAAGGACAATTGGATGTGCTTGATAGACCTTCAAGACACATACTATCGTATAAAAATGAACTGGCAGTCCAGAAGGTTCTTCCCTTTTTTCTCACCACAGTCCCCAGGGTGTTCACCAAATCCATGGCAGTGGTGGCAGCTCATTTGAGACTGCAGGGATTCCGGGTGTTTCAGTATTAAGACAACTGGCTCATTACCACCCCAACCAGGCACCTACTCATAATAGCAAGAAACCAGGTACTCAAAACTTGCTCCCTTCTGGGGATCACAATAACCTAAAACAAATCTCAGTCGCATCCATCATTCATAGGAACATATTTCACTTCAGTTTCTGTGACAGCTTTACTTCTGTTAAACAGAGTTCAAACTTTAAGATTTCAAGTCACAAAAATTATTCACAACAAAATTTCAGCCTAATTCTTTAAGCCTTTGGGGTCATTGTCAGCAGCCATTAATTCTTGTTCCCCTGGCGAGATGTCATGTAATAATTCTTCAGTGCACGTTAGCATCCTAATGGTCAAGTCTTTATCATAAGATGTCAGTTCAAGTAAGGATCACACAGACATGCAAGAAATACCTTTGGTGGTGGATAAGGTCAGACCAGCTTTTACAAGGCCGTCTGTTCATTCTGTCAACCCAAAGCCGTAATGACCAAGGGCGCTTCCCAGATTTGCGGGGGGGGGGGGGGGGGCAGTTCCTGGGGAAAACATTCCAGGGCGCTTGGTCCCCCAAAGAGGCAAATTTGCATATAAATGTCTGAGATGAGAGCCATGCTTTTAGCATTGTAAGCTTTTCAGGATGATTTATCTCTGGGGACATTTGCAATCCAAACAGTCAATATGTCACTTTTGTAAATCAACAAACAAGGAGGAACCAGGTCTTAATCCTTGTGTCGAGAAGCCCACAGAGTGTGGCAATGGGCAATCTCATCCAGTCGCTTTCTGATAGCAATGCACATTCCAGGGAAGTCCAACGTGATAGACAAATTGAGCAGGTCCATTCTTCTACATCATGAGAGGTTTCTCAACAAAAAAATTAGAGGTATGTTTCTGTCAGTGGGGCTAGCCTTACTGCAATCTCTGTCTCACCTAAACAACAAATGCAGCAGCTTCCTTGCCCTAATCCCCCAGTGAGGGAATCACTGAGGGACTCTCTGGTCCACGATTGCACTCCAGTCTTCTCTCTGCTTATACACCAACCCCTTGGATTACCATATTCCTACAGAAGGCTGCAATATTGAAGAGCAGAGTCATCCTCATTGCACATTAGTGGCCTCGACAAGTTTGGTTCCCCTTCCTTTAGCCTCATCTGATTTACCCACCTTGGATTCTAGATCCCATTTCAGACGACCTTTCTCACCTGACAGATATGGATATCTCAAGCCTAATGCTGACAGTGTGGTTTCTCCACTTTCGTTACTAGCCAGTCTATGCTCTTGTCCCCTGTCCGTTATACAATTTTGTCTTCCCATAAAGCTTCCACAAGAAAAATCTACAAGAGTAAGTTGGAAGAGGTTTGATTGTAGGGGTGTATCAAAAAAGTATTGATCTGTTTTCCGCCCCGTACATAAAGTGTACTAGAATTTTTGGCAGAAATTTTTAATGAGGGAGATAGCTGCTGTACTATTAAAGTTCAATTAGCAGCAGTCTAAATTTCATACAGGAGTTGATAATTCTTGGGCTTCTGCTAAGATATACAAGGCCTTTCTAAGAGGTACTATTTTACTTAGACCACCTTATAGTGATCCTACTCCTCCATGGTATTTAAATCTTGTTCTGCAGGTCTTAATCCATTCCCCTTGGAACCAGCTGGAAAATGTGATCTTAAATTTTTGACCTGGAAGACCTTATTTTTAGTGGGTATTACCTCTGCCAGGAGAATTTCAGAACCCCAAGCACCATCTTCTAAACCTTCTAACTTGGTTTTCCATAAGGATAGGGTGACATTAAGAACCAACCCTTCCTTCCTAAAGTGGTGTCAGAATTCAGTATCAATCAGTCTATTAACTTGCCTGTTTTCTTCCCCAAATTCAAACAGGGGTGAATGCATGTTGCCATGTACTAGATGTTCATAGACAGCTGTGTGTTTACTTACACATAACAAAAGACATTAGAAAATCTGATCAGTTATTTATATCTTTTACAGATAACAAATTGGGAAAGTCTGTCACAAAAGTGACATTAGCAAGATGGATTATGGACTGCATAGCCTTTGTCTATAATAAGATCCCAGTTGTCCAGATCCATCAGTCTTGGATCTGAGGATCTCCGTATCTTTGCATCTGACATCTTCTCTGAGACCTCCAGTCTTTTTGGATCAGGAGAGCTCTCAGAGAAGCCTACCTGCTGGGTCTGGGCTGCAGCATTCGAATGCGAAGTTTTTGGAGCCGTCTCTGTTCATTGGCACCTCAGCACTGGACAGTTCAGCACTGGCTTCCTCCTTGGGGGCAGTGTCGATGGATTGGAGAGAGGGGATGATTCAGAAACCGGATTTCTCAGTTCAGAGCTTCTCTGGCTCCTTTGAGCTCTGCCTTCAAAGCTGTGATGAGAGTGTTCGCTGCCTCAGCAGCCCTGATGGAGCCTCCCCTCTTGGATCCTACCTGTTCCACCATGATGCCTCAAGGCCTGGAGCCTCCAACTACTCTCCCTATGGGGATGTTCTGTACCAAAACCTCAGGTTTCCTCTCAGAGAATTTTGATTTCTTCTTCTTCCGAGACTTCCCCAGAACATCCCACTGAGGAAGTACCCAGGAAAAGGACATGCAAGAGGAAGCACCTAGACTCTCCACAGGAGTCCGTCACTGAAGAGACAGATCGACAAATGTTGAATGGACCCCATGGCCATCTCTCGAAGATGTTCCCTTTGGAGATGTACTAGACATCCTGAAACAGAGAGGTGGCTGGACATCCTTCAACACTAAGCTGGAGGAATCTGTCCTTCTAGAGGCTTTTGGTACAGGACCCTCTACTTCCTGGGTGACTGCCTGCCGAAAAGCTCCTGGACTTGATCTCTAGTCAGGCATAGAAGGAGTCTGACTCCATAGAACCAATACTTCAGAGACCAGACAGGATAATGGCACCACCTACGGACAGATAATTCTGTGGGAAAGGGGTTCCAGTTGATGCCATGGCCATTGCGGTGGCCACAAAAAAGGAGCTAGTCAATGAGAGTTCCACTCTCCATCCATCCAGCAGGGAGTTGCAAGCTAGGGACAGACTGGAGAAGTGTGTCTCTGCTTCAGTGACTTTTGCATTACTATCACTGATATGTCTAGCACATTTTGTGAGACCTCAAAGAGATTTGACCAGAGAGATATCAAATACTGTCTCAGGAACCATATCTGCAGAGGGTAAGGATTCAATATCTTCTCAGGTGGCAGTCCTACAGTATATCCAGTAGTTCCATGAGGTTAATTTCCAACATAGTGGAAGGAATCTCAAGAGCTATGGGTTCAGGCATTTCCATGACGAAGCTTGCCTGGATGTGCTTATGCGACTTTGTGGAGCCATTCAAGTCCCGTTTTGTCAATGCTACCTTTGACGGAGCAACCCTTTTTGTCCCTGAAGTGAAAGAAACGCTATCCAGGTATGAGAAAGATGGTAAGACCTTGTCTGCTTTGGGCATATGTTTTTCAGCTCCCAGAGACCCTTTTCGTGGAATCAATGGAGTGGCCAGAAAATGTAGTTCAAAAAATCCCAAGGGCCATTCCATAATGCATGTGGAGGAATTGCCTCCATAGGCAGAGGAGGAAACTCTAATGGATGTAGTCACCCTTGTGGCTGAGGTGACCAGCAAAACCAGGGCTCGCAAGAGTCTTTCTTTGATAAACCCCGTCAGCGCTCATGAATGAAGGCCCAACTGTCCACCTTATCGACAGGGGAAGATTGTCCCTGCACCAGAGAGCCTGGCTGGAATTAACGAAATATACTTGGGTGCAGAGGATTAAGGATTATATCCAGAGGGTTCTACAGTACCATTTTCCCTTCCACCCCATTTCCCAGGAAAATACCCAATGTTCCATCCCAGTCAAATGGATCAAGCAGCAATTCAGATTTGAAAGTTGCTAGAAAAAGTCATCCAAGAGATCCCACCAGACCAGATAGGATCTGAAATTTATTTAAGGTTCTTTTTAGTGCCAAAAAAGACAGATGATTGGAGACCAATTTTGGATCTTGCAAATCTAAACAAATCTATTCAATGAACCAAGTTCCAGATGGTCACAGTTCAGTCCATTCTCCCCTTTTGGGGCAAGGATGACTAGATGTGCTCAACACTTCAGGATGCCTGCTATCACATAAAGATGAACAGGTGGTCCTGGAAGTACCTACACTTCCGACTGGGAGCCAGTTATTACAAATTCATAGTGCTGCCCTTTGGACTCACCACAACCCCCAGGATGTTTACCAAATGCATGGCAGTAGTAGCAGCATACTTCAGACTGCAGGGATTCCAGGTGTTTCCCTACCTGGATGACTGGCCCATTACCGCTGCGACCAGGCATCAACTCAAACAGTCAAGAGATCAGATTCTCCACACCTGTGCTGTCCTAAGAATAACCATAAACTACAACAAATCACAACTTCAGCCATCTCAGACGTTGGAATTTATTGGAGCAGTGCTCAACACAACGATGGCCATTGCTTCCGTTCCACCCCACACCGAGTTCTAAATGTGAGGTCACAGGTTAAGAAGGTTGTAGTCAATACATCAGTGTCAGCACACACAGTCCTCTGAACTCTGGGCCTCATGGCTGCAGTAATAACTTTACTTCCCTTGACCAGGTTTTACATTAGGATCCTACAGTGGATGTTGGCTACTCAGTGGTCAGTCTTCCATCAGTTAATGTCATATCAGATAAAAATTACCAACACTTTGCAGAAGAGAACTCTGTTGGTGGATCCAGTCCGATCAACTGCTCCATGGTCATCCAGTCATTCCCCAGCAGCCCAAAGCCATAGTGACCATGGATGCTTTCCAGATAGGATGAGGGGGCATTATGTGGGGAAGACTGTCTAGGGTACCCGAAGAGGCCAGTTTCCATATAAATGTCCTAGAGATGAGAGAATTGCTGTTGGTGTTGTGAGCATTTCAACATATTCTCCCCCTGGGATGATTGTGTTTCAGAGGCAACATGTCAGTCGTCTGGTACTTCAACAAATGTGGGAACCAGATCTTACTTATTGTGTCGAGGAGTGCTCAGGGTCTGACAGTGGATGATCTCTTCAGACTGCTTTCTTTTAGTGACGCACATTCCCCGGGAGAGTCAAAGTGATTGCAGACAAACTGAGTAGGTGCATACTACTCCCACACAACTGGTCCCTCAACGAGAAGGTGGCAGATGAGATTTTCTGTCTTATGTGGCTAGCCATGCTGTGATATTTTGCCTCTCCCCTAAACAACTGCAGCAACTACTTTAAACTGATTTCCCCCGCAGGGACAGTCACTGAAGGATGCTTTTCTTCATGATTGGCCTCCCTGTCTCCTTTATGCATTCCCACCAGCACCAGTGATGCCAGAATTTCTGCAGAGACCTGCCAGGTTGAAGACCACAGTGATACTCATTGCTCCCCTGTTGGCCTCGACAAATTTGGTTTCCTCTGCTATGGCCTCACCTGTTTCAACCACCATGGAACCTGGATCTGATTCTGGACCTCCTGTCTTACCTGACAGGCAAGATCAAATCTGGATATACCAAACCTCAAGCTGACTGCTTGGCTTCTCCACTTCCCTTAGTAGCCAGACCATTTATGCTCTCATCACCTGTCTGACATCTAATTCTGACTTCCCATAAACCTTCGAGGAAAACATATTCAAGTAAATGGAAAAGGTTTGCCATTTGGGTTTAGCAGCATAAACTTGACCCCTTTTCAGTCTCTATCAGATCTTAGATTTCCTTGCTCATGTTTTTCATAACGGTGCTAGTACCTCAACCATTAGGGTACAGTTAGCAGTAATATCAAATTGCCATAGGATTGAATGATGCACCCATAACTTCTCACAAATTGAGCAAGGCCTTATTAAAAGAGACACTCTTTCTAAAGCCTCCTTTTAAAGACCCTGCACCTCCATGGGACCTAAATGTAATGCTGCAGTCTTTCACACAACCTCCCTTTGAACCAGCAGCTACACGTGACCTTAAATATCTATCATGGAAGACTATATTTTCTTGGTTGCCATCACTTCTGCAAGTAGAATTTCTGAGATCCAAGCACTGTCTTCTAAACCTCCTTACTTGTTTTTTCACAAAGATCGAATGACCTTACATAACAAGCCACCTTTCTTCCAAAGGTGATGTCAGAATCCAACATAAATAGTACTATCAATTTGCCAATGTTTTTTCCTAAATTTACCAACAAACGAGAATATAGCTGATTATATCGTAATCTTAAGTATATATCTTAATATGTCTTCTTATTATATATTATAGCAATAACCCACGCCTGGGTGTGGGTAATGCTAAATTTACCCACGGTTGGCGTCGCCCTCGGGACCAAACAAAGCCAACCGTGGGTAAATTTAGCATTACCCACACCCAGAAGTGGGTTATTGCTATTATACCATGACATTATTTAAGAAAAGAAACTATTACTTTTCTGAAATAATGGCATAGTATAATGCCTGTTTACTGCCCTTCCGCAGATGTCTGGCATCCGCGGCAGTTCTGATGTACTGCGCGCCTGCGCAGTACATCAGAGCTGTGGGCAAAAGCAACGGAGAAAGCAAGATCTCTGTTGCTTTTTTTTAAGTGTCTCGCTATGTTAAATGAGTTTAACATAGCGAGACAGTTTTAAAATAAGCAACGGACATCTCCGTTGCTTATTTTAAAGCTGTCTCGCTATGTTAAACTCATTTAACATAGCGAGACATAAAAAGCAACGGAGATCTTGCTTTCTCCGTTGCTTTTAAAATCTCGCTATGTTAAATGGGTTTAACATAGCGAGACAGCTTTAAAATAAGCAACGGAGATCTCCGTTGCTTATTTTAAAGCTGTCTCTCTATGTTAAACCCATTTAACATAGCGAGACAGTGTTTTAAAAAGCGAGTTATACTAATGGAAAAAGTCCGGGCGACCGGACCTTTTTCCATTAGTATAACTCTATTTACAACGGGCACGCTGGCCAATCAGCGTGCACGTTTTGGGGGGATCATGGTATAATATATCTTTACACACACACACACACACACACACACACACACACACACAAGTAATGTCTTTCGGCTTTTTTCCTGGTTAGAGGTCACCACAGCGGAACTTCGGTCCACTAATGATTGGCAGTAGATTTTTACTGTGCCGAGCCTGACTCCTAACCTTCAAGGAAGGCACCCCCATTCACGCACGCACCTTACCTGCATGTCTTTATATATATATATGAACTGAATATTCATAGACAGTTGTGATTCTATCTGCATAGAACAGAAAAAAAAAAATCAGAAAAGCAGGCCAACTGTTTTTTTTTTTTTTTTTTTTTCCTCTGGACCAATGTTGAGAAAATCAGTTTCTGAAGTTACTCTTGTCAAAGTAGTTAAATTGCATCTCCTTTGTCTATAATAAGTTAGGCATTTTTCTTAAACATCCATTGAAAGCATACTCCATTAAATCAGTGGCTGCTTCCACAGTTTTTCAATGTAGGATGTCTGTGGATGACTTTTGTGCAGCAGCAGACTGGGCTACTCCTCATACCTTTGTCACTCATTACAAATTAGATCTGTTCTCCAGAGGTAGGGCATCATTTTGTTCTATGGTGCTCAAGAATATCCTTCCTTGAGTCCACCCTGGATTCAAGTAGCTAGGGATGCTGTCCCACTCATGAGGATAGAATGAAGATTGACAACATGAGATAAAGAAGTTGTTTTTTTGGTTACTGATGCTTTGCTTTTACAAAAATTGCTTTGGACTTCAAAAGCACTACAGGTATTTTTCACCTGCTTTTAAAAGAACTGCTCTGGTGTTTTTATGAAACAGTAACACTGACTTCTTTGAATTACTGGTGGTTTTGTGTTTACAAGAACTTTCTTGGACTTAAAAGCAAAAATCACCGATCAACAGAGCCTTGTTTTATGGTATGTTTTTACTTGTTATTAGAATAAATTGATGAAGTAAACATAGTAAATCATGGGACACTCATTTTTTTTGTTTTCTTACTTGGTTTGTGTTTGCAGTAACTTTTTTTGTGACCTGAGTGGTTTGTAACTGTATGTTATGAGTGCTGTTGAGCAGCTGGGTTCACAGCCAATGTTCAGAGATTCTATTGGAACTAACAATGACTTTATTAAAGAAACACAAGAAGCAGTCGGTAACCTGACTAATATGGTAGAACAACTGACAAAGTGAGTCGAAATGGTTGTAAATCAGTTAAACAACCCGAATGGTGTCCACCAAATCCAACAGGAGATGAACGCAAGAAATTTAGAAGATGGTAATATCAGGAACTACCATGGTGAAGCACGGACATCAAGGAACAAACCCCACTGTGTTAAATACTACAGTGAATAATGGAGTTGAAACTGGTCATCATCATCTTCTTTCAGCTGTTCCTATTAGGGGTCACCACAGCGGATCATCTGTTTCCATTTCTTCCTGTCCTCTGCATCTTGCTGTGTCACACCGACCACGTGCATGTCCTCTCACCACATCCATAAACCTTATCTGAGGCCTTCCTCTTTTCCTGTTACCTGGTAAGCTTCATCCTCAGCATTTTTTTCCCAATATACTCAGCATCCCTCCTCAACACATGTCCAAACCAATGTAATCTTGCCTCTCTGGCTTTGTCTCCAAACCTTCCAACCTGGGCTGACCCTTTAATATACTTATTCCTAATCCAGTCCACCCTTGTCACACCCAGTGCAAATCTTAACATCTTTAACTCTGCCACATCCAGCTCTAACTACTGCCTTTTTGTCAATGCCACTGTCTCCAACCCATATAACATAGCTGGTCTCACTACCCTCTTGTAGACCTTCCCTTTCACTCTTACTGGTACTCGTCTGTCACAAATCACTCCTGACACTCTCTTCCATCCACTCCATCCTGCCTGTACTCTCTTCTTTACCTCTCTTCCACACTCACCATTACTCTGAACTGTTGATCCCAAGTATTTAGACTCATCCACCTTCACCACCTCTACTCCTTGCATCCTCACCATTCCACTATCCTTCCTCTCATTCACACACATATGTTCTGTCTTAGTCCTGCTGACCTTCATTCCTCTTCTCTCTAGAGCATATCTCCATCTCTCCAGAGTCTCCTCCACCTGTTCCCTACTCTCACTACAGATCACAGTGTCATCTGCAAACATCATAGTTCACGGAACTCTTGTCTAATCTCGTCTGTTAACCTGTCCATTACCATTGCAAATAAGAAAGGGCTCAGAGCTGATCCTTGATGTAATCCCACCTCCACCTTAAACACATCCGTCACTCCCACCGCAGACCTCACTGCTGTCATACTACCCTCGTACATATCCTGTACCACTCCTACATACTTCTCTGACACTCCTGACTTCCTCATACAATACCACAACTCCTCTCTAGGCACCCAGTTATATGCTTTCTTTAAGTCTACAAAAACACAATGCAACTCCTTCTGACCTTCTCTGTACTTCTCCATCAACACTCTCAGAGCAAACATCGCATCTGTAGTGCTCTTTCCCGGCATGAAACCATACTGCAGATCACTAATCATCACGTCCTTTCTTAACCTAGCTTCCACTACTCTTTCCCATAACTTCATGCTGTGACTGAAACTGGTAACGTTCCTAAATGAAATGAATGGTTAGGAAATAACAGTTTAATAATCCACATATAAACAAGAACTTGAATTTAAAGAGTAAATAAGATGAACTTTACTATAAACTTTTGAAAATAAAAAAGATGCAACTGGAGAATGAATACTTTGTAAAATGTGTGCATATGAACGTAGTCCCAAAGGGGTTAGGATCGTGGAAATACCCTATGGGACTGGAGAAAGACGACTCTTTGCACAAAGAACTTATTTGTCTTTTTAGTAGACAAGGATGTGAATATATGGAAATTTTAATTAAACACAATACCAGATTAATAGAACAGCTGATTGCACAGGCCAGTGACTTGGACATTGAGATAACTACCCACAGTGACTATGTGAGATAACACGTTTGAACACACAAGGATTTTTGTGAGTATTGCTGGACAGATGATATGGCTAAAGAACAAAAAAATGGCAAAAAGAGACAAAATTGCATATAGCAGTGGGAAAGCTTACCCTGATCCACCACCTTCACCAACATGGGGTAAAAAAACAATTTGGGGATAAAAAACAACCCACTGACAGCTGGGGAGAGGAAACATTGACTGCTAACCAGTCCAAACAACAACCCTTTAGGATTTAAACTTTTTTGGGTTACTGATGCTTTGCTTTTACAAGAAATGCTTTGGATTTTAGACTTAAACAACACTACAGGTATTTTTCACCTGCTTTTAAAATAATTGCTTTTGTGTTTTTAAGAAACAGTAAGACTGACTACTCTGGATTACCAGTGGTTTTGTGTTTACAAGAACTTTCTTGGACTTGAAAGCAATGTCACTTATCAATGGAGCCTTGTTTTATGGTATGTTTTTACTTGTTATTGGAATAAATTTATGAAGAGAGCATAGCAAAGCTTGAGGCACACATTTTTGTTTTCTTACTTGGTTTGTAAAGAAGTTATGTACTCACCATAACATTCCATCTGTGTTGTTGATCTTAATTCTCCTCCCACCTACTCCCATGCGTGACTTCTGGGGGAACAAGCATTTACATGGCCTCTGAATGGGTACATTTATATGTATATATGACTCTGGATATGGCTTCCCATGATTCTCTTTATCCTTCTACACTATATAGCACCAAACAAGGTCTGAGGTGATTGGCATGGCATATTGTGGGTAAGGGAGAAGCCTGAGAGATCTGGTGTCTGCGAGCTGTAGGATCAGCTGTGTCAGATCCAATGTATCACATCCGAATCCATTCCTGAGGAAAGATTGAAAATTGACAGCACAGATGGAACGTTTTGGTCAGTACATAACTTCTCTTTCAGGATATGTACTATCACGTCAAAATGAACAGGCAGTCCAGAAGATACTTATGCTTAAGGTTGAGCGCCACTCATTACCATTTCAGAACTCTGCTCTTTGGTCTCACAGCAGCTTCCAGAGTGTACAACAAATGTGTGGCAGTGGTAGCAGCTCACGTGAGACATCAAGGATCCCTGATGTTTTCTTACTTGAACGACTGGCACTTAACCAGTCCAACCATGCATCAGTTGATCAAAGCATGAGATCATGTACTTCCAACTATGCTCTCAACTAGGAATTGCTATGAATCACAATAAATCTCAACACCAGCTCCGATATTACAGTTCATAGAGGCTTTGTTCAACACATCTTCCTTGACAGCCTCTCTTCCACTGCCAAGGGTTAAACAATACAATTTCAAATCAAAATATTCAAAATTCTTTATCAGTGTGAAAGATCCTTCAAGCACTGGGGTCAGTGTCTATTATGATAGTTCTGTTTCTGTTAGCAAGATGTCACATGAGAATCCTTCAGCAGACACTAGCAACTCAGTGGTCTGTTCTCCACCAGTCTTTATCCACCCTGATCAAGATAACGCAGGCATGAAAAAATTACCTCCTTTGGTGGATTTACTTTGATCATGTTCTTCAAGGTTACCCCTCCACTGTTCCTCAGCCCTAAAGCTATAGTGACCATGGATACTTCCAAAATTGGAGGGGACTTAAAGACAGTCTAAGGCACATGGTCATCTGAAGAGGCCAATGTGCATATCTGTGTCCTAGAAATGAGAGCTGTCCTGCTAGCATTGCAGGCCTTCCAAGATGCTCTTACCTCCAGGACTATTTCGATTCAGATGGATAATATGTCAGTGGTCTAGTACCTTAACAAGCAAGGAAGAAACAAATCTTAGCCTCTTTGTTGAGAAGCATTGAAAGTGTAACAGTGGGCAAACTCATCCATTCGATTTTCTGACAGCATTGCATATCCTGGGGAAATCTAGTGTGATACCAGACAGGCTGAGCAGGTCCATTCTAATGCCTCATGAGTGGTCTCTCAACATGAAAGTGGTGGAAAAGATTTTCTGTCGATGGGGCCAACCTTGTTGTGATCTCTTTGCATCTTTTCTCAGCAACAAGTGCAGCAGGTTCTTTGCCCTGATCCGCCCACCAGGGAAGTCACCAAGAGATGTTCTTCTCTACAATTGCCCCCTGTCTCCTTGTGCACCTTTCCCCCCAGTACCTTTAATCCCCAAATTTCTTCAGAAAGCATCATGATCGGAGCACAAGTCATCCTCATTGCCCCTTATTGGCATTGTCAGATTTGGTTTTCCTTTCTCTTTTCTCCTCTCCTTTGCCAACCTTGGACTGTGGATCCAGCTTTGGATCTTCAGCTTCACCTGACAGGCACTGTACATCCAGACATTCTAGGCCTGAAGTTGATCGCAAAGTTTTACTGATGTGAACATACCTTCAATTTTAATGAAAAAAAAAGCATGATCTGACATCAGTTTTCATTCCATCCTCAACTAATGGGTTCAAACCCATCTCAGCCATTGCTAAAGTTTGTGGTAACCAAAAGCTCGAGCCTCTCCCTCACCCATAATGCACCATCCCCAAGTACCTCAGGTATTGTTTGCCTTTACGAGAAAAACTTGGTGACAGTTACTCTCAAGCAGATAAATATTTAATTTTGCAATTTTTATTGTGCTTTCTAGTTAAAACCTATTTCTCAGGTCTTTTCTATCCCTTACCTTTGTTTATACTACCTCAAGTATTCCTTTCCCTTGCTTCTACATTTACTGTAGATTCTTTATTACCGTTGTTGGCAATTTTTGTTCCTTTCGTACCTTGCCTTTTAAAAAAAAAAAAAAAAAAAAGTTAATTTGTAGGTACTGTTTTTGATAGTCTGTGGGTTCTGTAATTTGCTTTTACTAACTGTGGCAGAGAAAGGCCCAGCAGGGTTCACAAAATGTCTCAAATGTGGGTATAAAATTCCTGTATCCGATGCCCACACTTTGTGTATATTGTCTTGAAGACTCTGCAGTCTATCATGGGGTTAACCCCAGCACACTTCTCGAAAGAAAAAATAAATGAATTTTAAAGGGTTTGTTTCCTTCCTCATTCAGAAAAGCTTTATCTGGAGCTAAGTCAAGTAAAGAGTCCATCTTCTCCTTCCTCCAGGACCTCAGAACAATCAAAAATGTGACCTCAATCAGATCCAACCTCATAATCGGATCCTAAAATAAAAAGAAAAAAATTAATCTGATTTGACCCCATCATACGATCCTAAGCAGAAAAAAATTGTCTGATCATTCTTCTTTGGATCCGATGAAAAATTTACTGGATCCAATCACTTCTTCCAGCATTAGTTACCTGCTAACGGCTAGCTGTTCTCCTTCCAGGCACACAGTACCCTCAAGGGTCCACTCACCCTTTTTAGAAAGGCCCAGGTTCCCCTCTAATTTCCATGCTCTCTTCCAGGAGTCTTAAAAGAAGATGATGTGGAAAGAATAGTGAGAAAAATTCTCTCGTCACAGAGTCAGATGAGTGTCTTACCGGCTCCTACTCCTTTGGGTCAGGAGGTCCACTTTTCTGCCACATCCCTTTTACCATTTCCTCCTCTGACTCCTACTACTGTCTCAAGAGTCTTTGGATATGAGCTGTCCACCTGTGTCTGATTTGGATCCGGGATAACATTATCCTCTGATCTGAAGTTCACTCTGAGCACTTCAATTTAGTTGGATCTGGAGAGCTCTTGGAGCAGAAGCCTCCCTGTCAGATCCGAGGTGTTGGAGTCTACTCCGAAGTTGTTGGTACTGTCTGTTTGCCTGGGAGTCTTGGCATAGATTAGCTTGGCTCCAGCTTCTACCTCAGGGGGTTTGCCTTTGGAGTAGGGAGGAACAGCAGTCCAAAAGCTTGCCTTTTCGGAACTGAGGTGTTCTTCTCTGGGATGGTCTGCCTCTGGGGCATTGTCTGCCTCAGCAGCAAACTGATCCTACCCCCTCAGACCTACAGTCTACAACCCTGATGTCTCTGCACTCAGTCTCTCATTGCTCTTTTCCACAGGGACAGCCAGTACAAAAACCCCAGGCTTCCCAACAGGGTACCCTGACTACTTCTGATACCTCCCCAGAGCTTCCCACTGAGGAGATCCTTAAGAAGAAGACGTGTAAGAGAAAGCACTTGGACTCCCCAGCGGAGTCTATCACAGAAGCCAGCCTTTTGACTTTTGATGAAGATGAAGGGGTACCCATGATCTCCTCCTGAAGATGTCTCATTTAGAGACATCCCTGAAATCCTTAAGAAGAAAGGTGCCTGGACGCCCAGCAACCCTTTCTCCAAAGACTCTGTTTTCTTGTAGGCTTTTGGTACTGGCCTGTCTACCTTCTTCGGTGATTCCGCCCGCCGACAAGCTCATTGAGGTGATCTCTCTGTGGGTGTGGAAGGAGCCCAATACTACTGAACCTATACCTCGGAAACCAGACAAAATTATGACACCACCTTTGGACAAACAGTTTTGGGGAAAAGGGGGGTGCCTGTTGATGCCATGGTCACGGCAATGGCCACTAAAAAAGGAACTTGTTGAGGAGAGTTCCTCTGTTCATCCCCTCCATCAGGAGTCTTGGTTAATGGACAGGTTTGGGAAATGTATCTATGCTTCAGTGACCTTCATGTTAAGGTTGCTGAATTATTTGGCACATTTCATCAGGTTACAGAGGGATTTGATTAAAGAGCTCTCACACACCCTTTCAGTACAATCTTTCATGACTTCTTAGTTGACTACTTTGCAGTCTGTTTCATATTCTTCCATGAGGCTCATTTTGCATGTTGCAAGGGCAGCATGTTCAGGCATTTCCATCAGGAGACGTACCTTGTTGTGCTTATGTGATTTTGCGGAGTCCTTCACGTCTTCATTCATCAGTGCTTCTTTTGACCCCACATCTTTGGCCCCAAAGTAAAAGAGACATTATCCAGGTGTGAGAAGGACAGAAAGACCCTGTCTGCCATGGGTGTACGTTTTCAACCCCTCAAAGATTCTTTTCCGTGAATCAACAATGTGGTTCAAGAAATCCCAGGAATGTTTCCAGGACACACATAGTGGAACTTCCTCCAGGAGTAGAGGAGGGATCTGTAATGGTAGACACCGCGGCAGAAGTGGTCTGCAAATTCAGGGGTCCAGAGATACTTTCTTTGATAGACCCTTCTTGCATTCCTGAAAGGAAGCCCGATTGCCTTACACTGGAGGCAATCGGGAGTTGAGTATTTCTGCATCAAAGAGCCTGGTTAGCAATAACGACTGATACTTGGGTGCAGAGCATTATTTCCAGAAGTTATATAATACCCTTTTCCTTTCCTCCTCAAATTTCAAGAAAAATCCCCAATGTTCCACCCAGTCAGAGGGAACCAGCAGCTATTTAGGTTCTAAAGCTGCTAGAAAGAGTTATCCAGGAGGTCCCACCAGACCAGATAGAATCCAGAACTTCTTCAAGATTCTTTTTAGTGCCAAAGAAAACGGGTGACTGGAGACCAGTTTTGGATCTTAGCAACTTTAACAAGTCAGTTTGTTACTCAAAGTTTTGGATGGTCAGGGTTCAGTCCATTCTCCCTTTTCTGGGAAAGGACAACTAGATGTGTTTGATAGACCTCTGGGATGTGCACTGTGACATAAAGATAAACAGACGATCCAGAAAGTACTTGCGCTTCAGGCTGGGAGCCAGTCATTACCAATTCAGAGTTCTGCCCTTTGGTGTCACCACAGCTCCCATGGTGTTCACAAAATGTATGGCAATGGTAGCAACTGACTTGACACTGCAAGGATTCCTGGTGTTTCTATATCTAGATGACTAGCTCATTACCGCCCCAAGCAGGCATCAATTAATAAGGGCAAGAGATCAGGTTATCCAGAAGTGTTTTCATCTGGGGATAACCATAAACTAAGACAAGTCTCAACTAGACTCCGCTCTAAGTTTGGGATTCATAGGAGCACTGTTCAACACAAACTCCATGATAGCCTCACTGCCCCCCTTGAGAATTCAAACTGTAAGATCACCGGTCAGGAAAATTATCTGTAGTAGCAAGATTTCAGTCCACTTGATCCTTCGAGCACTAAGGTCTATGTCAGCGGCAGGTAATACTAGTACCTTTAGCCATATTTTACATGAGGATTGTACAATGGATGCTAGCAACACAGTGGTTAATACTTTACCAACCCATGTCACCTCTGATGTGAGTGACTCAGATATGCAAGACATATCTCAGGTGGTGGATTCAGTCAGATCACACAAGGCTGTCATTCATTTCCCCTCAGCCCAAGGCCATAGTGACCATGGACACTTCCCAGTTAGGGTGGGGGGGGGTGGGGTATTTTATGTGGAAAACAGTCCAAGGCACTTCGTCCCCTGAAGAGACCAACTTGCATATCCGTGTCCTGGAGATTAGAGCAGTGCTTTAACTCATTACATCTGTGTGACGCCTCCAGGTGCATCTGCAGTTAATTCCTACTGACTCCTCTGGGCATCAAATATTGCTTGTTCATATTTGCATCAATAATTCCAAAACCACGCTATGTACAAAGTTTTAAAAGATTTTATCTTAAAGCTTACACAATGGCAAACTCAACTGCATTAAAATCTGACCTCTGTCTAGTGTAGGTAAATAGATATTAACTGTTGTTTTTATGATATTAATTTATACCGATATACTTTTTCACATTTTTCTAAATATCTCAACAACCAAGTAACACAGACAGAACTCCTTAGCCTCATATGAAAGCTCTCTGCTACATGAATAAAATGCTGTTGACAGTATGTGTGTAACGTGAGTGGTTGCTGAGATATTGTAAGCTATTTACAAACTATTACAAATGTAATAGTTACTGTGTTTACTGTGACTTATAAAATTTGGTTTAAGAGCTAGAACCTAAAGAATACTACCACTGTAAAAATGGTTTCTGCTGAAGAGTTTGCCATTTATACTTCTTTCGTAATCACTATAGTTCCAGACATGTGAACATCTGTTTGAAATGTGAGGACAGTTTGAGTCTGTCAAAAGGTTTAGACTCCGCCCATTGGAAGTTACAATGCAAACTTCCTGAGCTCCATCGGAGTGAATGAGTTAAGTGTTGCAGCCCTTTCAAGACGCTCCCCCTTTGGGGACAGTTGCAATTCAAATGGACAATATGTCGGCAATTTGGTACTTCAACAGAGAAGTGACCATATCTTACCTCTTGTATCAAGAAGCGCTCAGTGTGTGGCAATGGGCGATCTCATATAACCGCTTTCTCATAGCAATGCACACTGTGAGGAAGTCCAGTGTGATAGCAATTGTATTATTCTACCTCATGAGTGATCTCTCAACAAGATTGTGACAGTAATGATTTGTTGTCGATGGGGCCAGCCTTGCTGTTCCCCCCTAAACAGCAAATGCAGTGGCTGCTTTGCCCTAATTCCCCCCACAGGGAGAATCACCAAGGGATGCTCTCCTTCATGATTGACCCCTGGTTTACTTGGTCTATCGACCAATCTAACTAATTCCGAAATTCCTATAGAAAGTTGCCATGTTGAAGAGCAAGATTATCCTCATTGCACCTTATTACAGTCCTTGACAGATTTGGTTTCCCTTCCTTTGGCCTCTCTTACTTCACCAACCTTGGATTCTGGATCCAACTCCAGACCTCCTGCCTCAACCAAAAGGCATGATCCAGCTGGCCTCAGGCTGACCGCCTGGCTTCTCCAATTCCATTAATATACAAACAAACAAAGCTGTCTTACCCAGTAGACATATAATTTTATCTTTCCATAAACCTTCTACATGTAAGCTTTATTTCAGTAAATGGAAAAAGGTTTCTTTACTGGGCACATCAAAATAATGTTGATCCCTTTTCAGCTCCGATATATAACATTCTTGAATATTTGGCCCTACTTTTTAAAGGAGCTAGTTTCTCAACTGTTAAGGTTCAGTTAACATTAATATTGAATTTTCATATTGGATTTGACGGTTCCTCTGTTGCCTCTCATATAAGCTCTGCAAATCCTTTTTGCACGGCACTCTTCTCTTAAAATCTCTTTTTAAAAACCCTAGTCCCCATGAGATCTAAATCTGGTACTGCAGGTACTTACTCATCCCCACTTCGAACCAGCAAATAAGTGTGATCTTGAATATCTTTCTTGGAAGACAATATTTCTAGTAGCTATAACATCTGCCAGATGAATTTCAGAGATTACCTTGTCTTCAAAACCTCCATATCTGATCTTTCACAAGGATAGACTTACACTGCGAGCCATCTTTTCTCCCCATGGTGGTGTCAGAATCTAACATCAATCAGTCCATTAATTTGTCAGTATTCTTTCCTAAATTTGCTAACAAAGGTGAATACATGTTGCATTTATTGGATGTTCACGGACAATTATGTTTTTATCTACATTAAATGAAGGACATCAGAAAAACTGCCAAATGTTTGATCTGAAGTAGGAACTTCATTTGTCAGCAACCTTTGGGGATACGGATCCGATCTCGGATCCGAGCCGGTAGCTTCTATCGTAGCATAGATCCGAGCTCCTAGCTCCTCCCCTTACCCATAATCCCCTGCCTACCCTAACTGACCTCAGATCTAGTTTGCCGCTCTTCAAGCAACAGCTAGATTCCAGAGCTCTTGGCGTTTTTGTGAGGAAAAAAGTTTTTCTTTCTTCTTTTCTGATTGAGTGATTGTGTGTGCATGGTAGGTTTACCCTTAACACTAATCTTATTATTATTTTAGCTTTTCAGCTTAAATTTAATTTAAAATATTTCTCCCTCCCCCGCTGGTCGTAGCGTGTGTGTGTGACTTGAGTGTTAGGGGCCTAGTGAGTGTGCTTTACTTTAGTAATGTCGGAGGCCCCTAAAGCCATTTTTTCGAAATACACCGAGTGTGGTCACAAGCTTTCACCGGCTGATGGCCACACTCTGTGCGTTAGGTGCCTTGGGGTTGAACACCTCTCTTAGGGTTGCACGATTTGCGCGGCGTTCAACCCCAGGGCACTCAAGGATTGAAGGTTGAAGCTAGTTCTGGCGGGCCTTTTACCCCCAGACTCTGCTTCGGCCTCCGGTACTTCGGTGCCTGCTACCCCCCGGTAGCGGTCACTCCTGCCTCCCTTCCTCCGACCGGGACTCAACCTCCCGTTTCGACTCCAGAGGATAGGGAGTCCAGGAAAAAGAAGCGGCGGGAGAAGCACCTTAAGCGGCGGGCCGAGGACTCTTCATCGACCCCGCCCGCCAAAGGGCTTCTCCGTCCAGGTCTTCTCGATCTCCTCCTCCTCGGATCCGATCCCCTTGTTTCTCCCCGGGACCTGAGGAGGAGGTGATCCAGTCCCCGTCGAGGTCATCGAGGCGGCACTCCAGGTCTGCCTCGGTGGCCTCTTCGAGGTCCACTTTTAGCATGTCAGATGCGGACATGGACCGGATGATGAGGAGATTCATCCAGGCCGAGATGCAGATGGGAGTGCTCTTGCCTCCCCCCCCCCCCTCCGGGGGGGAGCTCGACCCCTTTTTTCGCCCCTATTGCTCCTTCTCCGACCCACATTCCGTGTTCGGAGCCATTGGAGCTGAGCCACGTTGGATCCGTGGGTAGGTCGGAGCCGACCGTGCTGGGCACGTCGGCTCTGACGGCTCCCTCGAGTTTGTCGGACCCGACCTCTCGGAGCCGTGGGCTGAGCTTCGGATCCGAGGGATTCGGTGTGTTTTCGGCTCCGTCTCGGTCGGAGCACACTGGTCCTTCGGATCCGACTTTCTCTGCGCCAGGTCCGATCCCCACTTTGGATCCGAGTGGGAGTCGGATCTTGGATCCGTCAGAGAGCGGCTCCCCCTCTGCTTTCGCTGCGCTGGAGAGGGCACTGTCGAGTGCTTCCAGGCCTCCGGTCCTGGCTTCGGCTCCCTCCTGCACTCCTTCTCATCTGGTCCTGGCTCCCCTCATCCGGCCCTCGGGGCAGCCTGCCTCAGCGCCTCTAGGAGTTCTAGTGGAACAAGATACAGTCCGTGAGGACTCCTTGGACAGCCCCCCCCCGAGGAGATTCCTCACAAGGCAAAGTGCAAAAGGAGGCACATAGACTCCCCTGAGAGTCTCACCGAAGATACGGACTTGGATGAAGGGGAAGGCTCCCCTAGATCACCCCCCGAGGATGTCTCCTTTGGAGACATCATGGAAATGCTCAAAATCAGGGGTGGGTGGTCTGCCCCTAAGGCTTCCTCTAATGAGTCCGTATTCCTTGAGGCATTTGAGGCAGGACCATCTACCTCTTGGGTGTCCAGACAAAATTTTGAGCCCCCCTGCAGAGAGATCACACTGGAGCAGAGGTCCCCCTGTGGATGCCATGTTGGTGGCTGCAGTCACCAAGAAAGAGCTGTCTCAGGAGAGCCCCACGGTTCATCCTCCGAGCAAGGAGTCTCACGCAATGGACCGTCTTGGGAAGCAGGCCTTCAGTTCAGCGACCTTCTCTATGAGGGCCTTGAACTACATGGCACACGTTATTCGGATGCAGCGGGATCTAATTAAGGAATACGCTGCTTCCCCCCAGGGTCCATGTCGGAGGGAGACAAGGATCTGTACTCCTCCCGAATGGCCACCCTCCGCTCTATCTCTAACACCTCTATGCGGCTGTTGTCTCATGCTATGGAGGGAGCCACTAGAGCAGGCGGAGTCGGGCTTGTCATCAGGAGACTGGCCTGGCTCCGTCACTGTGACTTCTCGGAACCCTTTTAGGCGTCATTCGCGAATGCCCCTTTTGATGGTTCTGCACTGTTCGGCAAAACCGTTCGCGACACTCTTGTGCAGAGCGAGAAAGACGGGAAGACCTTGTCTGCCATCGGAATCTGATTCTCTGCGCCCCAGAGGTCCTTTTCCAAGAACCAAAAGGGTCAGCAGAAGATGTGGTTCCGAAAATCGCATCAATCCCAGTCTGCTCAGGACAACAAGTCTTCTTGTGGCAGAGGAGGACAGGGAGGACGCCGCCGCAGAGGCAGAGGGGGGGTCCCAGGAATTTTGGGTCCAGAGAACCGTTCTCTGAGAGGCCCATGCAGAACCCCTGAGGGGTTACCCGATTGCTCCACTCTGGAGGCAGTCGGGGGGCATTTTTCGAGGCACCTAGCAATGTGAGAGTCCATAACAACGGATCACTGGGTGCTTCGTATTATATCCAGAGGTTACCAAATTCCCTTTATAGTAAACCCCAGAATCAGAGGCCTCCCCGACGTTCCACCCAGTCAGAGGGAGGCAGCTGCTGCAGAAATTCAGCAGCTTCTGCAAAAAAAGAGCCATCCAGCCCGTCCCCCCAGATCAAGTCGGATCAGGGTTTTACTCCAGGTTCTTTCTGGTGCCAAAAAAGACGGGGGACTTGAGGTCCATCCTCGACCTCTCTCTCCTAAACCTGACGGTACCCAAAGAAAAGTTCTGAATGGTCACGTTGCAATCCATCCTCCCCTTATTGCGGGAGGACGACTGGATGTGTTCCATAGACCTCAAGGATGCGTACTATCACATTCTAGTGGACAGGCGTTCCAGGAGGTTTCTCCGCTTTCGGCTGGGAGCCAGTCACTTTCAGTTCAGGGTCCTCCCCTTCGGTCTCACCTCAGCTCCCAGGGTGTTCACCAAGGTCCTAGCGATAATAGCGGCCCACCTGAGACTCCAGGGAATTCAGGTCTTTCCATACCTGGACGACTGGCTCCTTACAGCCCCAACAAGGCATCTACTTTGTTCATACAGGGATTATTTCCTCAGTCGGGCTCCACTATTAGGATTAACCATCAACATGACCAAATCCTCTCTCATCCCTACACAGGTGTTGGATTTTATAGGGGCGAGACTGGATTCCAGACAGATGCTTGTGTTCTTGACTCCAGATCGGCTTTGGAACCTGATGTTGCACGTGCAGGCCATCCTTCAACTGCAAACTCCTTTGGCGGAATTGGTCCTGAGGGCCCTAGGATCTATGGCGGCTGCAATCCCTCTGCTGCCATTGGCCCGGTTGAACATGAGGGTTCTGCAGTGGACCCTCCAGGTACAATGGTCCCTGTCTCGCAACCCCCTGTCTCACCCCATTTCCTTAAGCAAGGTTTGCAGAAGATCGCTCCTGTGGTGGCTCCACTCTCCCAATCTCCACACGGGACGTCCCTTCTCACTACCTCCACCAGTCGACACAGTGACCACGGACGCCTCTCGCCTGGGGTGGGTGTGGGGGGGGGGCATTTTTCAGGCAGGACAGTCCAAGGCACGTGGAACGACGTAGAGACCTCTTTGCATATCAACGTCCTAGAGATGAGGGCGGTGCTTTTGACGTTGCAGGCACTACACAACTCTCTTCCGGTAGGGATGATTGCAGTACAGACAGACAACATGTTGGTCGTCTGGTACATCAACAAACAGGGGGGAACCAGGTCTTACCCCCTTTGCCGCGAGGCCATGAGAGTGTGGGAATGGACGATTTCCACCAACCGCTTTCTCATAGCAATGCACATTCCGGGACGGTCCAACATTCTAGCGGACAGGCTCAGTCGTACTATCCTGACTCCTTACGAATGGTCTCTCAACCAGCGAGTTGCAGAGCAAGTATTTGCCCGATGGGGGCAACCTTGTTGCGATCTTTTTGCCTCTCCTTCAAACACCAAATGCATTGACTACTTTGCTCTGATCCCCCTTCCGGGGGAGTCCCCGAGAGACTCTCTAGTTCATGCTTGGCCTCCCGGTCTGCTTTATGCTTACCCTCCTCTTCCCCTGATGTTGAAATTATTACAGAAAGCCAGGCAGCTGGGGAGCAGGATGATCCTCATTGCCCCATTCTGGCCTCGTCGGACGTGGTTCCCTTGCCCATGGTCTCACCTAGTGTATCCACCATGGATTCTGGATCCCATTCCGGATCTCATTTCTCACCCTCTCGATCTTCCGACTCCGAACCTGGTCAACCTCAAGCTGACGGCTTGGTTGCTCCAGTTCCACTCTTCATAAGGACTCCCGGGATCTCATAACCTGTCAAAGCCATTCTTGTAGCAGTTCAGAAGCCTTCCACCAGGAAGGTTTATCGAAGTAAGTGGAAACGCTTCACCATTTGGGCAGAACACCGTCGTTTAGACCCTTTTACAGCCCCGATAGTGTCGGTTCTAGATTTTCTAACCTCTCTCTTTCACCAGGGGGCTAGTTCTTCCACAGTCAAGGTACAACTGAGAGCAATCTCATACTGTCACGTGGGGCAAGAGTCTGGCCCTCTTATCACTTCCAAACTGTGTAAGACCTTCCTCAAGGGTACCTTCCTCCTTAGGCCTCCAGTCAAAGAGGTGGTACCTCCATGGGATTTATCCTTAGTCTTGCAGGCCTTGACTGGTCCCCCATTCGAACCGGCGGCCACGGTTGATCTCAAATTTCTTTCTTGGAAGACGGCCTTTTTGGTGGCCATAACTTCAGCCAAAAGAGTGTCGGAATTGCAAGCTCTTTGTGTCAAACCACCATATCTGGTCTTTCACCCTGATAGGGTTTTCCTCAGGATCAATCCGTCCTTTCTACCTAAGGTATCTTCAGAAGCGAACATCAATCAATCTATCAGTCTTCCAGTGTTTTTCCCCAACTTTCAAAACAAAGGAGAGTACAAGCTACATTCCTTAGACGTACACAGACAACTACGTTTTTATATCCATAGAACTTCTGATCATAGGCAAATCCGATCAGTTGTTTATCTCCTTTGCCAAAAGTAATTTGGAAAGTCAGTTTCTAAAGTTTCTCTCTCTCGATGGATCTCGAGTTGTATTCTTTTAGCATATCAGAGCTCGGGAAGGCCTGCACCTCAAGGAGTCCATGCTCTTTCTACTAGGGCCGTTGCCACATCTGCGGCCTTTCAAGCTAGGGTTCCACTGGATGACATTTGTTCCGCAGCCACTTGGGCTTCATCTCACACCTTTATCAGCCACTATAAAATAGATGTTGTCTCCCGAGGTAGGGCGTCCTTTGGCTCTGCGGTGCTCCGGAATATCCTTCCATGTAGGCCACCCAAGATTTAGGTAGCTGGGGACTCTGTCCCAAAGGTTGCTGACAAATGAAGTTCCTACTTCAGATTAAGAAGTTATGTACTCACCATAACGTTCCATCTGAGTAGGTATCTTCATTTGTCTGCAACCATCCCCCCCCTCCTTCCCCCTGACCAAATGATCGTTCTTATGGTTATTAGCATATGTTTCCCTTGGGACACTTTTATTAGATGTGCTATGGGGCAAACTTGATCTGAGGTCAGTTCGGGTTTGCAGGGGATTATGGGTAAGGGGAGGAGCTAGGAGCTCAGATCTATGCTATGATAGAAGTTGCCGACTTGGATCCGAGATCGGATCCGTATCCCCAAAGGTTGCAGACAAATGAAGATACCTACTCAGATGGAACGTTATGGTAAGTACATAACTTCTTATTTCATTTGCAGAAGTACAATTGGAAAAGCCAGTTGCCAAAGTAACTTTAGCCAGATGGCTGGCTGACTGTATTTCATTTATTTATAGTAAATTGGGTATTATTTTACCAAAACTGTTATGGGCTCATTCAGCTAGATCCATGGCAACTTCTTCAGTTTTCCAGTCTAGAGAGTCCATGTATGATATATGCTGCAACAACTTGAACTACCCCCCCATACCGTTGTTACTCGTTACAAAATGGATCTGTTCTCCAAAGGTAGAGCATTATTTTGTTCAACGGTGCTCAGGAATTATCCTTCCTTCAGTCAACTTCGGTAGCTGGGGGACTCTGTCCCATTAATTAATAATAGGATGAAAATTGACATCATTAGATAGAGAAGTTATGTACTTACGTAATGCTCCATCTGCGTTGTCCATTTTCATTCTTCCTCAACTCCCCACACACCAACCTCTATCCTTTGAAGACTCCTAGAAGAATAAGTGGTTAGAAAACATCTCTGTCCTTTATACTGAGCTCTAGATGCATGTGAGTTATTCACTACTTTTTCTTCCTATGCACTGTAGACCAGTCTTTCTGGTAAAAATCAGCAAACAATATCTGAGGTACTTGGAGTTGGTGCGTTGTGGGTGAGGGAGAAGCTCAAGAGTTTTTGGTTGCCACTAGCTTTAGCAATGGCTAAGTCGGATCTGTGGGATCGGATCTGAACACATAAGTTGAGGTTCTTCAACACAGTTGGAATATTATGTTGAGTACATAACTTTTTATGTGTTTGTGGTATGTCAATTTTTGGTACAAGAGGAGATGTGGAACTGTATTATATTTTTGTGTTATAACAATAAAGCTACTTTACTTACAAAAAAAAATAAATTGTATGGAATGTGTACATAGGTATTATTATACCAGAAGTAGACTTCAGAAAAATTTTCCACAGGTAGAAAAAAAAATGCAGAAGAGGAGTGACTTTTAAACATGGCTCTTCTACTTAAATTTCCTTTGCAACCCCGATGTGATGGTGGCAAGCCCCCCCATATCCTCAAACATATATATATTAATTCTGATATTTTCATACCTTGAAGGAAATGGACTATTCCGAGAAATATCTGTCTTGGACTTAGTATGTGTAAGTCTGTTTTTCAGCCATTCTGGGCATCGTTCTGTTGCTACCACACTGGAGGTATGTCAGTTAAGATAAAGGAAACTAGGAGGTTTTTTTTTTTTTTTTTTGGTTATGTAGCAAGTTGACTTTCTTTTGTTTTAATTCTCTGCAGACTACTTTGATAGAAATTTGGGTGAACAAATGAAAGAATCTTTACACTGGAATACAAGATCGGAGTTGCTTAAGTATAGTAAGGTTTTACTTGGTTTAATGTTGCCAAAAATCAATTAGTAGAAAACTGAACTCCAGATATAAGTTCACTATAATTCAGTTATCAAATAATGCAATGGAGATTAAAGAACTGGAGGTACGTTCTTCAAATAATGCAATGGAGATTAAAGAACTGGAGGTACGTTCTTCAAATAATGCAATGGAGATTAAAGAACTGGAGGTACGTTTTTAAAAAAAGGAAGGGTCAAATTTCATAGAAATTAAATCTTATTTGGGGAACTACATCAAAATATTGTTCAGAAGGAGAAGTGAGGTTTAAAGGGAAGGCATGAACTTGAGTGATTTATGTAATAATGAAGTGAATAAAAATTTGTACTGCATGGCAGTAAAAATATAAACTGTTACTATAATTTCTAATCTTTCATATTAATGTATGCATACTAATGTTACTGATTAAAATGTGATGATTTAATAAAGATGTTAGTCAGTGTAGCCTATAGCTTCCAGTTTGATTTTACATCTTTGGGATACTTATTACTATTTAATAAAAAAGTTCAGAAGAACGTCTGAGAATACAAATGCAGTTGCTTTAAAAATGATAGTTACGCTACTTTCAGCTATTAAAATTATTAACAATATGACAGAGTCATAGAGCTTTGTAGTTAGCTCCAACTTGGCCAACTACAAAGTTCGAGGTCTCCAACCAGCTCGAGGCCAACTCCCTATCCCATGTGTTATCTCAGATCTCATTTGCCACTGCAACAGATATGATCTTTCACAGCTCTGGCCAATGAAAGTTTCTTTATTGTATTTTCTAGAGTTTGTATAGCTCTTAGAGTGGGAATAGCTGTCCCATTTCTTTTCTATGTAAAATACTTTAGGTATTTTCAGAACTCTGCTCTGGTATCTTTAGTAGTGGGTAATTTGTCTAGCTCTTGTGGCCGTTTATATATTAGGCCTTTGTTATCTCCCTTTCCCTTTGAGCATTTAGATAGTGTATAGCGCTTTTATAGATTAGTAGACTTCATCTTCCTTTGTGTGTGCATGTTTAATTAGTTAATTGATAGAGCCCATTTAAATTAGAGGGCTAGGTTTCCTTTTGGGCATGCTGAGCCTTGTTTATTACTTCATTAGATTTGTCAAACAGTCGATTTTGAGAGACTATTAGGGTGGTTTTGCTTTTCTGAACCATTAACCTGCTTCGGTGTTTGTGCATATTGTAGTTTCGAGGCCCTTCCTTTTTGTAGGCCTTTTCTGTTTCTTGGTTGATGTAGGATGGCTGATCAGGATAAGGAGAAACACCCCAAATCAGGGTTTAAGAAATGCCCTAAATGTGGGCAAAAGATGTCTTTGACCGATGGTCATGTAAATTGTGTTTATTGTTTAGGCGAAGTACATTTGCAGGAAAACTGCTCCACTTGCCTTTCCTTTAGTACCCGTATTTTGCACGAGAGGCAGAGGAAGTTAATCGATGGAGGACTGCTAAAATCTTCCTTTCTGAAAACCTTGGACAAAGATGGACATGACAAATCTTCAAAACATGACAAATCATCAAAATCTAAGTCTTCAAAGTCGGCATCCTCAGAGCAGAGATAATCTGCATCGAAGCCACTTGAAAGTTCATTGACATTGGCTCCACAAACCTCAGAGCTGGGTGTCCTTACCTTTTGGAGCAGTTCCCCAGTCTTGGAACTGGTCTCTGCAGTGTTAAAATCACAGATACTTCAATTAATGGCTTCATCTATTCAGTGTTCTCGGTCTTCGAGAGCCCTTTCATATTTGGATGTGGATCAAGTGGTGCAGAAGCTGTTATAGACACCGGCACTTGCTAAATTATCAGGTCCAACCCAAGGGGCTTTGGAACCGACAAGAGTACCACCTCCTACTTCTGTTCCTCCTCCGAACCAACACGGGTCTTCGGAGCTAGAGGAATTGGAACTGATTGTGGAGCCTTCAGAGCCAGTGCCTATTCCAGTGCCATTGGTGCCGACTACTCGGACTTCTTTGGTGCCTGTTGAGGAGTCTAGGAGCCTACACTCACCGGTCGGGTCCGGGGAGGATAGTTGAACCAGTCTTTCAGTTCAGACTCTGCTTCTCCGGGCTTCGGCACAAATAAGTTTGGCGCCTACCTTGGGATTGGAGCCCACTGCTCCGGTGCCAAGAATAGTCTGTTTCTTCAGATCCGGAGGTTTCTTTGCACCAGAGCAGAAGTGCCTTCAATGCCATGAGGAGAGTAATGTCCCCTAGGACATACCTAACTTCAGGACCAGTGACCTCCTCCCCTAAGGTGCCTCTGTCTTCTTCTGCTTCACAGATCCCACTAAAGCGTAGAGACCTGGAGACTCAGGAAGCCCCACTGGGTGGACCCCGCTCTTACAAGACCTCACCAGAAGATCCCACTGATGAGGTTCCCAGGAAGAGATTATGCAAGAGGAAGCATTTGGGCTCCCCACAGGAATCCATCACCTCAAAAACTGACTTAGATGAATCAATAGGGTCCCCACGGAAACCCTCAGAGGATTTCTCCTTTGCAGATGTCTTGGAAATCCTTAAACAGAGGTGTGGCTGGCAGCCCATCAACCCTACTGATGAGTCTGTTCTCCTGAAAGCTTTTGGGTCTCAGCCCTCCACCTCTTGGTGTCTCCGGCTTTCGATGAGCTTATGGAGCTGGTCTCACAAAAGGTGTGGGAGTCTCCGGGCACCATGGAGCCTGTCCCTAGGAGGCCTAATAAATTTATAACCCCCCCCCCCAAGACAAGACTTTTCTCACCAAGGGGAGTGCCTGCTGATGCCATGTTGGTGGTGGCAGCCACCAAGAAAGAGATGTCAGAAACTTCATCTGTCCATCCTCCTAATAGGAATTCTAGGATCATGGATAGATACAGAAAGCGAATGTTTAGTTTGGCGACTTTTGCCATGCGATCACTGAACTACCTTACACATTTTGTGAGATTGCAAAGGGATCTCCTAAAAGAGCTTGGAGATGCTCTACAGGGTTCAGTAGCTGAGGGTGTGTCAAGAGAAGGTTGCTTTTCAGCTTGCTACTCTTAATTCTGTGGTAAACTCTTCCATGCGTCTGATCTGTTATGCTGTTGATGGATCGAGTAGGTCAGCGGGTACAGGAATTGCTCTTAGGAGACATTCTTGGATGCACTTGTGTTTCTTTGTGGAGCCATTTAAGTCATCCTTTGTTAACACCCCTTTTGATGGCTCGTCTCTTTTTGTGCCCAAAGTGAAGGAAACTCTTACCAGGTGTGTGCAGGAAGGAAAGAATCTGCCGTCTGAGTCTGTTTTTCCATCCCTACTAGACCCTACCCCAAAGGTCAGAGAGGAGGAAAGAAGTGGTTCCGTAAAGCCCAAGGAGCCTTTCAGGACACACCTGGTGAACCCTCCTCCAGGAGCAGAGGAGGGGGCAGTAATGGAAGACGCCGCCCATGTGGCAGAGGGGTCCAAAGAATCAGGGTGACAGAGCTCAGTTCTTTGGGAAGCCCTACCAGCACTCCTGAAAGGTGGCCTGCCTGTCCAACTCTGGAGGCTGTCGGGGGACGCTTATCTTTGTACCCAGGCACCTGGCTAAAAATAACAAAAGACAGCTGGATACAAAGCATCATATCCAGAGGATACTTTATTCCCTTCACCACCTGTAATAACAAAAATCCCGGACGTTCCACCCAGTTACTGGGAACAAGCAACCATAGAGATTCAAAGGTTGTTAGTCAGCCATCCCTGTTCCCACAGACCAGACAAGATCCAGAACTTACTCAAGGTTATTTTTAGTTCCAAAGAAAACAGAGCACTGGAGACTTATGTTGGATCTCAGCAGACTAAATAAATCTGTCAAAAAAGAGAAGTTCCAGATGGTCATGCTAAAGTCGATACTTCCATTTCTAGGAAAAGACAATTGGATGTGCTCTGTAGATCTCCAGGATGCATACTACCATATAAAAATGGTCAGACCATCCAGGGATCATCTGCACTTTTGGCTAGGAGCCAGTCACTACCAGTTTCGAATCCTGCCCTTTGGTCTCACTACAGCCCCCAGAGTGTTCACCAAATGCATGGCAGTGGTCACTGCTCACCTGAGGCATTTCGGATTCCAGGTGTTTCTGTACTTAGACAACTGACTCCTCACTGCCACCACCAGGCATCAGCTCGTACAAGCCAGGGACACCACCGTGAGCCTTTGCATCTAGTTGGGGATTACCATAAACTCAGAAAAAATCTGCCTTGTTGCCATTGCAACATATTGTTTTTATAGGAGCAGACTTGGACACTACCAGCACCATCACACTAAAGCTTCCTTCAGAAAGGGTTTCTGTACTTTGACAACAGATTCTAAATCTTCTATCGAAAGACAAGGCACCAGCCTCAGAGCTTGTCAAATTGTTGGGGACGATGGTGGCTGCAATCATAGCAATTCCTTTGGGGGCATATGCACATGCAGATTCTACAATGACTCCTGTTCATGCAGTGGTCCTATCAAGAATTTCCAGTGTCACATCTGATTGCTCTAACAAACTCCTGCAAAAAGGATCTTTGGTGGTGGTTGACATCTCATCAAGTAACGATAGGTCATCCCTTTGTCCTGCCCACTCTGGCCACTGTGACCATGGACGCTTCCCTGACTGGGTGGGGGGGCATTATCAGGGGAGAACAACCCCAAGGCACATGGAACGAACGAGAGACTCATCTGCATATCAGTGTCCTGGAGATGAGAGAGGTACTCTTGGCATTGCAGTCATTTCAGGACTCTCTTCCTCTGGGAAAATTGCGATTCAGACGAACAACATGTCTGTAGTCTTGACATAAACAAGGAGGAACTAGGTCTTGTGCCCTGTGTCAAGAGGCCCTAAGAGTATGGCAGTGGGCTACCTCCACACAGCACAGCACTTTCTGATAGCAACGCACATCCCGGGGAAATCCAGCGTGATAGCAGACAAACTGAGCAGGGCAATTTTGTTGCCTCACAAGTGTTCCCTCAAGGAAGAGATAGCAGAAAGAATATTCCGCAGATGGGGCCAGCTTTGCTGTGATCTCTTTGCATCCCCCGTGAATACAAAATGCAGCAGCTACTTTGACCTAGTCCCCTTTCCGGGAGATGATCCAAGGAACGCCCTCATAGACGATTGGCCCCCAGGTCATCTTTATGCCTTCCCACCAATCCCTCTGATATCCAAAGTATTACAGAAAGCTAAAGCCTTGGGAAGGACATTAATTCTAATAGCCCCTTACTGGCCTCATCAGATGTGGTTCCCCTTTCTTCAACCTCATCTATTGGAAGAATCTTGGATTCTGGACCCAGTTCCAGACCTCCTGATTCACTCATCGGGAGCTCTTCATCCCTGTCTTCAGTCCCTGAAATTGACATCTTGGCCGCTTCAATTCCCAGTATAGCCAGGATCCGTAACCTCTCAACTGAAACACAACACATCTTAATATCTTCTCATAAATTGTCTACTAGAAAATTGTACCTCAGCAAATGGAAGAGATTTTCTATATGGGCTTCTCAGAATAATATCGACCCTTACCTAGCCCCGATTTCCTCTATGCTGGAATTGTTGACTATGCTTTTCAATAAAGGAGCTGCTGCAGCCACCATTTGTGTTCAGCTTGCGGCGATCTCTAATTTTCACCTTGGCAGTGACTGATCTAATGTAATGTCACATAAACTATCCAAAGCCTTTTTAAGGGGACCATACACCTGAGTCCACCCATTAAGTACCCCTATACACCTTGGAATTTGAATTTTGTGCTTTCCATGCATCATTCTTCCACCGTTTTAACCAGCTTCTTCATGCAAATTGAAGTATTTATCATGGAAAAACATTTTCTTAGTAGCTATCACATCTGCTCGGAGAGTTTCAGAATTGCAAGCCTTGTCTGTTAAACCCCCTTATTTGATTTTTCATACCGATAGAGTTTCCCTACGAATTAATCCATCATTCTTGCCTAAAGTTTGTTCTGAAGCTAATCTTAACCAAACGATAGAATTACCGTTTTTTTTCTCCAAACAGCAATATGTAGGAGTGTATGCTGCACAAACTTTGTTCACAGGCAACTTCGATTCTACCTGGATAGAACAAAATAATTTAGAAAATCTGAAAAGCTCTTTGTTTCTTTTTCAGAGTCCATAAAAAGTGTCCCTGTTGCAAAAACCACTCTGTCGAAATGGCTATCAGATTGCATCTCCTTACTTATTCATCAGTGAATGCACCACTACAACACAAAGTAAAGGCCCATTCATCTAGAGCTGTTTCCACTTCTTCAGCCTTTACTGCCAGGTTACCAATAGATACGATTTGTGCAGCAGCCACTTGGTCAAGGCCTCATACCTTTATCACTTGTTATAAAGTAGATAGGGCCTCCAGGGACAGGGCTTCTTCTGGTTCCACTGTCCTGAGGAATATACTCCCGTGACCCACCCAAGAAAGATGGTGCTTGGGACGCTACCCATCAGTAAGAATGAAAGGCGAGATAGAACAATTCACCTAAAGAAGGTTTGTACTCACCATAACGTTCCATGTGAGTTGTCATCTCACCTTCATTCTTGCATCCCACCCGCCTACCCCCTACAGGCTTTCTCAAGGGCCGAGAATTATGATTTGTCATGGTCTGATTGTCTTTTTCCATTGTTTCCTTATCTTAAGAGATGAAGAATGGTATATGGTATATTTGGGCAGCAAACAAGATCTGAAGTAACACAGGGTGCATCATGGGGTAGGGAGTTGGCCTCAAGCTGGTTGGAGACATTGAGCTTTGTAGTTGGCCAAGTTGGAGCCGAAGATCGGCTCTGAAACCCATCAGTAAGAATGAAGGCGAGATGAGCAACTCGCATGGAACGTTATGGTGAGTACATAACGTTTTTACTCATTGCATTATTAATTTGTAACATGACTCGCAAACATGAGTAACGCAAAAAAGAAATATCATAGTAACACTTTCCATTGCTTACTTAGCATTTCATTTCATACATTATCGTACAGTTTTCACTATGGTGGTTTTCTTTATTATTGTGCATTAAAGCAAACATTCACTTTACAATTCTTACCAACATGCTTACTCTTCTGTTTGAACCTTGTTTTGTATATATTCTTCCCAAATGCACTATTTATTTTTTCGAAGGTTACTTCCTCCATTTTTTAATACTGCAGTCTATTTCTTTAATTTCTCTTACAATATTCAATACTTCATTTACAACAGGTTTTGAAACCGATCTGTTGAAGCCCACATACATGTTCAGTCAGCCACTAATTTGAATCTCTGATTTCTGTGATATATTGTTTGAATGGGGGCTTACATTTTCCAGCCTTTTGAGTTTGTGTTCCTCTGTTGTCTCGCTTATAAACCGTTATGGATTTGAATTTTTCCTCAAAATAACAGAAGAATGTTTACCATCCTAAAGCTGCAACTTGAATTTTTTTTGCAGGATATATGGGAAGTTCTTCCTAGACAGTTTTTTTTTTTATTTTCTGCATAATGTGTCTCTACTTTTTAAATATTTCTTCTTTCCAGATATTGAGATGGTGTAATTTCTAGCCAGTGACCAAATTTTATTCAAATTGATAGGTTTTACTTGTTTTAAACATGTATAGGTATTTAGAACTGGGAGCTGTTATTGACATGTGCCAGTTTGGAAATCTGTCAAAAACTAAACCTTTAAGGCAAGTGTGCAGTACATGTGTTTAATACTCAAATATACCAAGACTGAATGGGAAATTTAAAGAAAGAAATGTTCACATCATCCACGTTTTGTAAAATATTTATAGATGTTACAAAAGCATATCAGTGATGAGGATGAGAGACTGAAATGTATCAAAGTAAGAAGTTTAAAAGACCTTAAACTGACTTTACAGTAGGACGTAATAGACATAACGAAGGCATCCCCAAAGATATTCAAAGAGAAATACAGGCAAAAGCATCCATATATGGAAAATTTCACATTAAAGAAAATATCACAAAGAGGGAATGTAGAAAAGAAGCTTAGTAAAGTAGAAGTTAAAAAATATAGGAGTTGAAGTTGTGGAGTGCCTGCAAAGTGAAGGATCTGATGTCGATGGTCTAACACAGGTCACATCCCAACATGATGGAACGAGTCCCCAAGGTAAGAAGAAACAGGAAGATCAGGAGAAACCTGAAGAAGAAATATGGACATGGGAAAGAAAAAGAGATTTAATATGGTGTAATATCTATGCAAAGGAGAAAAAACTAATCAATGCAAAAAGAGCAACACCAAAGATATTTGAAGAGGAATACAGACAAAGGAATACAGACATGGAATCTTTACAATACAAAACAAAATAAGACAACAAAGAGAAAAAGCAGAAAAAGAGATCAGTAATGGAGAAGTTAAAGAAATAGAAACTGAGGTCATGAAGTACCTCCAAAATGTAGGATTCAGTGTAGAAAATCTAATTCAGAAAGCACCACAAGACAGAGCAATGGAACTCCAAATTTAAGGGTAAACCAGTGGAATGGGAAGTAATTCGTCAGGTGCCATATGAAGATATTTTGGAGCCTTCCACAGAAAACCAGTATAAACATCCACTTGAAACTGGACAGCAATGGAAGGAACAGGAAACTGTGGAAACTCTGACGCAATTAATGTTAGAGTGATAGGCCAGTGAGTTCTCATATGACAGAGCAACGGATGGTACAGAATGAAATTGAAGAGAATGTGCAAGATGTAGTAGAACTTTCTATAGAATGCCCACAGGAAATGGAAAACAAAAAATGTGCCCTTAGTCTAGAAGAGTTGCTTAACTTAATAGTGGTAGACATATTAAGATCAATGAAAGAAATAGACTGCAGCAGGTCAGTAAAACCCAAAAAAGTCAGAAGTTTGATAAAACAAATGAACATAGTAATTAGGACTGTCCATAGAGATTCATGTGATATAACAGAGGTAAACAGGATATATTACTGTACAGCCAAGTTAATAACTGATAAAGTTCTTCCACAAGAACACAGGCTAGTGAAGGAGAGAAAGGGGAGAAGTCGAATACCATCATTTAAGTATTGAATAGAGAAAACTAAAGCAACTAAGACATGAAGTGTCACTATTAGAAGTGTATAGAAGGAACAGATCAAAAATATTCAGATGTGATAAAAGCAATGAGCAGTATTAGAACAGATCAGGATCTATCATGCACTCAAAAAAAGTCCAAGCACACTTTACAGAGCACACCAAACGGCATATCACGAAACCACTTCTTTTTATTCAACACTTAAAACATAAAACATATATGCTCACAAATATGTACCATGCGTTTTCATCTTGCAAAGCATACACTTCATCAGATAAATCAACAAATAAAGTCCCATTTGTCAATATATACTCAGTTGAAACAAAATAACCAATAGGAAAATATACCTAATAAATCAATTAAGACCAAATTTCAGTAGTAAAAAATCCGTAAGGTCAAGATGTGATAGTAAAATTCTATCAATAATCACCGTATAATTTTTTTTTTAAAAAATGCTTGATAGTAATACATACATCATATTACACAAAATAATTATAAAGTGTGTTGAAACAATAACAAATTGGTCAGTATTGACATCTAGTGGTGTAACAAGTGCATACAATAAAAATATATTTTAACTAGATTGTATGTATCTTGAGCCAAGAGTTTTCACTAAAACTTCACCATAAATTGCAACAACCATAATATTTAACAGAACTCTGTCATTTTCTTGCACTAATAAAAGTGTCGGGTAAAACCAAGTAACTAGGGTACCTTTACAACTTGGCCGCCCTCAGTTTTAAAAGGGGGTCTATACTAGTGTTCTCATTTAACCCTGGGAGTCTTCCTGTGTCAAGGGTAACTTGCCAAAAAAGTTCCCTATATTCCAGTCTTGTCTCCCAGGGCCCCCCCCCCCCCCCCCCAAGATAGCAGCCTGTACCTGTTCAATCACAAAAAATAAAAATCTAGCATCCCTACAAATCAGTGTGTGTTTGTATAAGGCATTCCTCTCATTGACAGTTCTAATGTCATAGTAGTGCTCGTAAATCCAATTTCTCAGTTTACGCTCTGTTTTCCAAAATGTAGAATGCTCTACATGGGTCGCAAGTAGCCAGGCAGACTACCCCAACTGTGTTACAATTGTAAAAAGACCCACCAACAATTTATCTACCCCTACTTTCAAGGTAGATTCTTACTATTTATAATATATGCACATTGTGAGCAAGCCCTACACTTGAATGTACCCTTTCTCCTTCTGTTAAACCCCGAGATAGAACTACTACTAGACTCCAGAAGTTCTTTCAAATTTCTCCCCTTTCTTTCTATGTACAAACTCAAAGGTTCTCCACATAGTTTGGTCAAAGCAGTAAGCTCAGTGAGTCTTTCCCATTCCTTTTTAATAATGCCCTTTACTAAAAAAGCATAGCCACAAAAATCCATAGTCAGGGCCCTGTTGTACTGCCCTGTCTTCCCCACCAATCCCTCTCTAATATCCCCACCAAGGAGCGTTTTCCCAACAGAAGGAAATATTTATCCATCCTCTGTTGTGTAACCTCCCTTCTAATTCTCTTAGTCAAGTTGGTGGCGTAACCTCTCTCTTTAAATAATTTCTCTAAGATGTCACAATCAGTCTCAAAATCATCATTTAGAGGTCATCTTGCTCACCCTAATGAATTGGCCTTTTTATAATACTTAATTTTTGTTGGAGGGGGTGTGCACTATGAAAGTGCAAATAGGAATTTGAAAAAGTTTCTTTCCGAAACACCATGGACTTAAAACCAGTGTTTGTTTTGTGGATGCTCACATCAAGATAGTCCATTTTTTCACAGGTGACTTTATGGGTGAATCTCAAAAAGTCAGTAGTACTATCCGAAAATTCTAGAAACTTCCCCATTTAGTCCTCCGTGTCAATCCCAAAAGCAAATATCCAAACATCTTTTGTAGAAGAACCAACTTGTCTTGTATCTATAATTAAGTACAAACTTTTTCTCCCACTAGGCCAAAACAAGACAAGTTGGTCCTTCTACAAAAGATTTTTGGACATTTGCATTTTTTTGGGTTAGCATGGAGGACCAACTTTTACAACAGGACCCTGACTATGGATTTTTGTAGAGACCTTTTTTTTAGTAAAGGGCATTATTAAAAAGAAATGGGAAAGATTCACTGAGCTTACTGATTGAATGTGCCAAAAAACAATACAAAGAATATAAAGTGAAGGACCAGATGAGAAGTCAGGAAATGTGGAAAATGCATAAATATAGTTGCAGGTATAGAAAACATTTGGAAGAACCTCATGTTGATCAGGAATGAATGCCAGAATGGTTAAGGAGAGGCAAATTCAAACCAAGAAATGAAAGGTTAATATTGGCGGCACAAGATAGTGGGCTTACGTACACAGTGGTTTATAAAGTCCATTGAACATGTGGGAGAAACAGAAATGTTGGTTTTGTAAAGCAGAACTGGAAACAGTTGCACACCTCATTGCTGGTTACGACCTACTAATGGCAGGACTGTATACTGAAAGGCATAATAATGTGGCGAGACTGTTGCACTGGGGAATGTGCAAACATTATGGTATTGAAGTGGCTGAAAGACACTGGAAACATGAGCCACAAAGCATCATAGAAAATGATGGTCTACATCACACGGGATCATCCATTGCTAACAATTCAAAAGATAGACGCTAGAAAACCACATATCGTGGTCCAGAAAAAGAAGACAAAAGTAGCATTGGTCATTGAAATTGCCACACCCAGTGACTATCATGTCCTGTGTACACAGAGAGACACAAAGTCATAATATATCAGGATTTGCAGGCAGAAACTGGAGCAATGTGGAAGAAAGATAGCCAGATAGTTCTGATAGTAGTAGGAGCAACGGGTGTGAAGAGCACTTTTGGCTGAGATCAGTGTGAAGCAATACTAATTTCATGAACTTAAATCATACTTTGACTTAGGAAAGGGGTCCATTCCCGTCATATTAGAAACCCAAAAGATTTGGAGAAATTAAAAAAGACATTTTCCAGTTGAAAGAAAAGTGTTAAAATAATGATGGCTGAACCTTCAATGTATGCTTTTGAGGCCGAAAGTTAACTAATGTTAAGCAGTGTTTGTCATCACTGCAAATGATGCCATAATACAAACAACAAAATATATATTAACAGTTGTCTGTATAACTGGTGTCATTTTGTGGGGGATTCACTAGAATCAGGTCAGCTTTAAGGGAGTTCATAGATGGTTCTCCCTGTTTCCTCTGTGAGGACCTTCATCATTCCTTCAGCTTTTCAAACATTGGCCAAGACATCCTCTACCAACTTAGTGCCATTTTAAGCAGAGTCGGTCTTCTGTGCCAACCAGCCTGAAAATCCCCGTCAGGGCCATGTCATTATGGAACTGCTTAGTAAATAACTAAGCAAGAAAATGCCTACTCTTGAGGTTTTTGTGACCCTTGAAAAGACACAGATTTTCATAGTGCAGTAGCAACACTTTTTTTTTTTTACTGGGATGTAATGCCTGTTGCTTTTTCAGATTACCCGATGAGGGTAGTAGAGTAGTTATATATTTTTGCTGATAGTCTTTCCATGTTTGTCCTTTGTCTCATCACATTATGGTGAAAGACTGGCTAATATTCCCACACCAGGTATCATAGATTCCTACAGTATTGTGCTATCATTTTAAAAGGAACAAAAATAAGTAGGATTTCTTAGATAACACCCTTTCTTTTCAAAGCCATCGCGGAGTGCCCATCTCTGAAGTTTGACAACAACTCAGAGTGGCCTAGATCATTTGTAACTTTCTTATTGAAGAACAAGGTGTCGCCATCAGTGTTTTAATCCACAGAGTGGAATGTGTGCTACCCATTGTTCTTCCATTATTTAACACTATGTTGCTTCAAACCCCCTAAAATAAAGTTTCCAGATTTTTTCATTTAGCTGGGGCATCACTGCATTTCCATTCAAAGGGCAAAATGGCTTCAAGACCCAGCAAGGCATACATAGCTGCTTAATGCCATTACATTTAAATTGTTACCATGAAAGGTACCATCCTCTGGTTAATAGGCTTTCAGTGTATGACTGCTGCTACTCCACGTGTTCCAACAACTTATTCAGGCTAACCAGACCTCAGTTCTCTTTGGCCATAACGTATCGTAAACTTGCCTCAACCAAGTGGAATTCTCTACTTAATGAAATTACTTCTGTGGATTATCTTTCTCACATTAAAAAGAAAATAAAAGGATATCTGGCAAAGGAACACAAAACCATACGTTTCAAGGATGCCAGATAACCATGGATCCATTCTGTCAGATCAACAAATTGAACTTTTTTTTTTTTTTTTAACTAATACTCTGTAAATGTGAAATATGTAAATACTTTGTGTGGACAGTTACTCTGTGCATATTCATGCTTGTGCTTAATCTGTTATTGTCAACTTCTTATGTTATAACTTTATTTGTACTTAATGTGTGCTGATGTGCTTTTTTTTCTGTATGCTATCTCATGGCCTGGGTAGTGACAGGAAAAGACTGAGAAACTTTATAGGAACTTTTTATGTCCTGGCTGCCATTTTAGGGGCAGCTGGCTGATTATCAGGAACATTTCAGGCATTAACACTCACATCCTCTAAAGCAAACAGAAGAGGACATACATGTGTAGATAAGTTCTGAAAAATCTTTCTGTAACAGCGCAATAGTATTTTCAGAGGAACTGAGAGACCTCCGAGTTCTTCCACTGAAAATACTGGTGCAATCTAGCAATAGTCCCAAAAGAAAAACAACCACAGAGAAAATCAGAAACTGAGCTCACTTGAGTCTGAATCAGAAATCTGAGTAAAAAATCCTGAATTTATAGTTATATCTTCCTGTTCAAGTTAAAGAATATTTAATGTCTTCAGAAAAAGAGGAATCCCTCTTTCTTTTACCATAAACCACTTTACAAGCACGATCGGTAGCCTGAATTAAACCCCGAGCCGGACTCTGTATACTACTCCTATCCAAGTAAATTTGAGGAGAAGTAGATACATGCTTGTTTTCTGTTTCTTTTCATAGGAAAAATGGGGCCAACCATGGTACTAATGGCAGCAGCTGCTTCCCCAGGGATGGGCACAGCATTTTGACATGACAGAGAAATCTTCCCTGTCCCCTCTCCCAGAGCCATCAAGAGTGGTTCTCCCTTGCCCAGTGAGGGGACTACAACAGCCGCAAAGGATGTAGCTAACCCCTGGTCCATATTGGATATAGGTGCTACACCTGAGGGATCCGGGGTAAAATAGTGGTCTGAGGTAGATTTGCCACAGCAGAATCACCCACCTGCGGCTGAGGCAAATTGCTCTGCTGGCAAAGGGCATTTGCTTACCATTTTCTTTTCATGACTGGAAGACCAACCATGGGACCAGTAGTCTGCTCCATGGATGTTCTTCGTTCCACATTGCTGCAGTCCTAACTATTGGGTAGTCCGCTGTCCAGTCGGCCCGAATACCAAAGTATAAGGCTGACGTCGGTCAGGGCGCATTAGACTGACGTCAGTACGTCAGGGTACTAATGCGCATGACCGACGCCATATCCTCAGTCTTTTTTGCCGCATGGTCCGATGCAGAAGCAGTTTTGCGAGTGCAGGTTGGCGTTCTGAAATTTTCTGAAGTCGGAGTTTCAGACCGAATCAAAGTTGGCTAAGTACCCGTTGGGAACATTTTGGTTTTTTCTTGCCTCAGTATTTAACCGGATGTCAGAAAAAGTGAATAACTGTATTTCTTGTGGGAAACAGATACCTCATAGGGATTACCATACCTTGTGTATACCTTGTTTAGGGCCTGAGCACGACGTTGTTGGATGCCGCTCTTGTGCTAGATTTAACAAACGCACTATTAAGGGAAGGTTAGACTGTGCCAGGTTAGTGTTTGGGAAGCGTCGCAATTATAAAATGCCGTCGGATGCTCCGACGCCCGCTTCGTCCAAGAAGCGCAAGGACAAAACAGCAAAGCCTAGGGTTGATGAACCGGCAGTCCCAGACGTCGGTTCTTTAGAAGGCTCAGTGGAGCCAGAGGTTTTGCCAGGAGTTTCTTTGAAGTCTCAGGCAGAGACTTTACTGTTACAGGATGTGCCTTCTCAGGAGGTAGGCCAGGCTGAAGGGGCTTCTCAGGTAACTGTTCTTCCCTCTCTTCCCAAGGTAGTTAGAGCCTCTCCTTCTGTTTCCAAAACTTCTTTGAGAGGTAGGCCAAGTTTAGCTTCAGTGGGGGCTTCTCCTAGCATTTCAGGTTCTGTGCCTAAGAAACATATGCTTAAAATGGCAGAAGATTTGATTACTATGATTAGAGGTTCTATGCCCCCTCCTGATAAGAGGCCTAGGGTGGAACCTGAGTTTGAGAGTTTTGAACAGTGTTCAGAGGCTTCTGAGTCTTCTGCGGAAGATTTGCAAGAGTATCCTCCTTATTCTGATTCTGATGTGGATGATTCCACTCCTACAGCTTCTCCTCCTGAGGATTTCTCATTTTCAGAGACTCTGCATTCCATGAGGGAACACTTTAAATGGGAAGGCCAGGATTACTCTGATTCCAGGAAAAGGCTTAGGGAATTCTTGTTTTACCCCAGCATAGGCCCTTAGCTATACCTCCTGTGTTGAATGTGGTGGAAGATGTTTTTGCAGAGGCTTCCCTGAATCCTGATTCTTTGCCTCCTGCCCCTGTTAAACCTGATAGGTACTATAGGGTGCCTGAAGCTCATAAGTATCTTTTTAAGAGTCCTAGGGCAGACCCGGAAACTGTTTCTCAGGGACCTAAAGGTGTTAAGGCCTCTGTTGTTAAAAACCCTGTTCCCACTGATAAAGAGGCAAGGGCTTTGGATAGATGGGGAAAGAAAGTGTATACTTCTTCCACTTTAGCCATGAGGGTGTTGAATTGTCAGTTTCACATGCTTAAATATCAAAATTATCTCCTTTCACAATTGAAATCTAAGGTGGATGCTTTGGCGGAAGGTATTGAGTGTAAAGAGTTGCTGGATTTAGTTCATGTGTCTGAACAAGTGGGTAAGCATTCTTTGCAATGTGGTTTTGATGCTGTACAGGCCTCCTCGAGGGTGGCTGCCACTAGTTCTGTTCTTCGCAGGCATGCCTGGTTGAGGGATCAGAATTTAGCTGAGCATGTTAAGACAAGGATTTTGGATGCTCCTTTACAGTCTGATGTGTTGTTTGGTTCACCTGTGGAAGCAGTTTTAAAGAAAATGGAGGACAAAGCTAAGTCTATGCAAACTGTTAAAGATTTTTGCAGGTGCAGCCACCAAGTTTAGTAGAAATTGGCCTACTAAGGGATGGACATATCCTGCTTATGATTCCCAGTCTAGGGGTAGGTCTAGACGTGGTAGGGGCAGAGCTCAAGGTTCTTTTAGGCCTAGAACAGGGAGTTCACCTGCTCAGACTTCTGGTGAGGGCAGGGGTCAGTCCTTTCGTAAACAGACCCAATGACCTGCCTTTTCAGCTGCCAGTAGATTCTCGTCTGGCAGCTCCTTTGGGAGGAAGACTGTCTCTTTTCAAAGAAAATTGGGATTTAATTACTCAAGACAGATGGGTGTTGGATATCATTCACCACGGTTACAGGTTTTATTTCCATACATTGCCCCCTTTCAAAGGCATGCCAGACGTTCCTCCTCCACAAAGGACAGAGGCTCACAAGCAAATTTCTCTGTTACTCCAAATAGGGGCCATTCAGCCAGTCCCTGTATCAGAAAGGGGCCTAGGATTTTATTCTCGCCTGTTCCTAGTACCAAAGAAGGGGAACACGTGGAGACCAATTTTGGATTTATCTATCCTCAACACTTATCTGGACATTCCAAAGTTCAAGATGTTGGCGTTACAACAGCTTTTACCTCTGCTGGGCAAAGATCACTGGATGGTAACTTTAGATCTCAAGGAAGCTTACCTTCATGTGCCTATAAGACTAAGTTGCAGGAAGTATCTGCGTTTTCGAGCTGGAAATTCTCATTATCAGTTCTCTGCATTGCCCTTTGGCTTATCTACTGCGCCCAGAGTATTCACAAAGGTTCTGGCTCCAGTGATAG
The DNA here is from genome assembly GCF_019279795.1 of Protopterus annectens. NCBI lineage: Eukaryota > Metazoa > Chordata > Ceratodontiformes > Protopteridae > Protopterus > Protopterus annectens. The sequence goes on from NC_056749.1 coordinate 121,710,887, forward strand.
CTTACTTCAGGCTACAAGGAATTCAAATCTATCCTTACTTGGACGATTGCCTGATTCTGACTCAAGAAAAGGAAGACCTTCTACAGCATCTGGAATATGTTATAGCAGTGCTAAGATGCCTAGGGTATTCTGTGAACGAAATAAAGTCCAGTCTAGTACCCTCTCAAGACATGTGCTTTCTGGGTGTGAGACTGAATACAGCAGCCCAGATGGCCTTTTTAACCCCGGACAAACAACAGAGTCTATCCTTTTACTTCCATCAACTATCTCATCAGTCCGTGCTGACTGCAAGGACAGTCCTTCAAGCATTAGGGTTCATGGCATCTTGTATTCTGGTGCTTCCCAATGCCAAACTGCATATGAGGAAGCTGCAATGGTATCTCAAAATGTATGGACACAGCACTGCCAGGATTTGGACACTGTCATTCAAATAATACCTTGCCTTCAAACAGAATTTTTGTGGTGGGCTCAGGAATGTCACCTAAACAAGGGACTCTCTGTGACCCGGCCAGAGGCGAGTCAGATTTTAACAACAGATGCCTCGGACATTGCTTGGGGAGCTCATCTAAATGGAAAGTGGATACAAGACAAGTGGCCTGCCAGACTACAGCATCTACATATCAACATGAAGGAGATGTTAGCAGTCCAGTTTGCATTAATGGCTTTCAAGGAGTTACTTCTTCCAGGGCAGGTGTTGATTCTAACAGACAACACAACTGTCATGTGGTACATCAACAAACAAGGGGAACACATTCTTAACCTCTATGCAGGCAAGCAATGATTTTATGGGAGACTGCGCTCAGCTTGCAACTAACTCTTCAGGCAAGGTTTCTGCCGGAGCACAGAACTCCTTAGCAGATGTGTTAAGCAGACAAATCATGGATCCCCACGAGTGGAAACTGGATCTTCATGTATTTCAGAAATTGACAGTGTCCTGGGGAACTCCAGACATAGATCTGTTCGCTTCTCCACTAAACCACCAGCTGCCACAGTTTTGCACAAAGGGGTTTCATCACACAGCTTGGAAAGTGGATGCTCTTTCTTTCAGTTGGAAAAATCTTCATGTGCATGCCTTTCCACCTCTGCCTCTTCTTCCAAAGGTGCTCTTAAAGGTCAGACAAGACAAGCCAAGGATGATTTTAATAGCTCCAGATTGGCCTCGACAACACTGGTACCCACTACTAAGGAGTCTGGTAAGGAAGCCTCCATGGCCTTTACCTTTGATTCCACATCTGTTATCTCAGAAGGACGGTCACCTGCTCAATGTCAAGCTTCACTCTCTTCATCTAACAGCCTGGCATATTCTGTTTTGAAACACAGCAGGTCTCAACTTCCTCAACAAGTTTTAAATGTGATTATGGAAGCTAGAAGACCTAGTACAAGGAAAGTGTACATGAAAAATGGAAGAGATTTTTATTTTGGAGTACAGCAAAGAATTTGGAGATTTCTGAGCCTAATTTGAGTGTGGCTCTTCAATATCTTACTGAGTTATTGGACAAAGGTTTGTCCTTCTCTTCCATTAAGATTCATGCTGCAGCAATTTCAGCTCACTATGATTGTGACCCACCATTGTTTTTGCATCCTTTGTTCAAGCAGTTTCTTAGAGGGGCAAAGAATATAAGACCCCCACGTAGAGCTCCTACTCCTGCTTGGGATCTCAATTTTGTGTTGGAAAAACTTACTCTACAACCTTTTGAGCCTGCAGCTACTGCTGAATTGAAATACTTGTCATGGAAGACTGCTTTTCTGTTGGCTATTACTTCTGCAAGAAGGGTGTCTGAGTTGCAGGCCCTTTTTGATTTTCCATAAGGATAGGGTATCATTACGTACTAATCCTTCTTTTATGCCTAAGGTGGTTTCTACTGTGGCTTTAAACCAAACTATTCATTTGCCTACTTTTTATGCAGACCCCCAAAATAAAGGGGAAAAGATTTTGCACACTTTAGATGTGCACAGGCAATTGCGTTATTATTTAAGCAGGACTAAGGATTTTAGGCAGTCTCAGCAGTTGTTTGTTTCTTTTGCTTTGAGTTCACAGGGCAAGCCTGTGTCAAAACAAACTATTTCTAGGTGGATTGGGTTTTGCATTGCATTTTGTTATTCCCATCATGGCAAGGAGATTCCAGCTGGGATTAGGCCTCATTCCACTAGGGCTACTGCCACTTCAACAGCATTTCTAAGGGGGGTGGCAACTAAGGATATTTTGGAGGCAGCTACTTGGAGTTCAGTGCATACTTTCTCTAAGCATTATCACCTTCCTCTCTACTCTAAGTCTAGGGCTGGTTTTGCCACAGCTATTTTGCAAGGCATGTTGTCAGCTCCTGCTTCTTTATGATTTGCCAGCCTCCCTTACCTCTGCTTTGGGATTCTACCCAATAGTTAGGACTGCAGCAATGTGGAGCGAAGAACATAGTACAGTTTTGTACCTACCATAAATGTAGATGTTCGAGGATCCACATTGCTGCAGTCCAATTTACCCTCCCTCCTTCCCCTCTGTGTTTAGGGGTGGTTGTGTAGGTGAGGTTATATGCTGATATTTTTGTATATATTGTACATATTTTTGGTGCAGGTATATTGGGCCTTGTCTTTTTAGGGTCTTCTGACATCTGGGGCAAGAAAAGACTGAGGATATGGCGTCGGTCATGCGCATTAGTACCCTGACGTACTGACGTCAGTCTAATGCGCCCTGACCGACGTCAGCCTTATACTTTGGTATTCGGGCCGACTGGACAGCGGACTACCCAATAGTTAGGACTGCAGCAATGTGGATCCTCGAACATCTACATTTATGGTAGGTACAAAACTGTACTTTAAACTGAAAATGGTGACTCTTTCCCAGGGAAGACGAGCAGCAAATGCTGGCAAAACTGCCACCCCCCCGAAATTTGTTTTTTATTTGACAGAAAAAAAAACACTCAGTAAAAAGCACTTTAAAACATTATGCGAGGTGCACAAAATCAAAACAAACACAATTTCCCCACAGAAAATGTTTTCAATTAGTTTACACTACTTTTAAATTGTCACAAAAATGAGTGTTCCATTTAAAAGTGCGTTGTAGTTTTGAAACTGTTAAAACACAACACTCTTAGCTTTAAAATAACTGTCCTAAAGAGGAGAGTAATAAAATATCAATAAAATTAAGAAAATGGAAATGCCTTACCTAAGGGAGTTTATCTGCCAAGCAGAGGAAAGAATAAGATGAACATTGATCTTTGAAAGCATCAGAGGAGTGTGCTGTTCGATGGCAGTAAAGCTATGAAGGGCTTTCCACCCAAACTTGTCTTTTAGTCAGCTCAGCTCAAGCTGCTGGACAGTTTGGGCACTTAGGTGCCCTGGAGCTTTGGAAGTTGACTGCTGTTCTATCCTTGCTATGATATAACCCATATAGCTAAGGGTACTGCAGCAGTGATCATTCAAACATCTACGGTTATGGTAAGTTCAGCTTGCACAATTGCACTTTGTCACATTCACTGGTCAAATCAGACCACATTGCTGTTCTCTCCTACCGCCATAAGAATCATACCTAAGATCCTCTGCACTCCTCCTTTCTTTAACGTTTTTTCCAAGGCCATTCTTATTGCACTCTCTAACAACCTAAGGAAATTTAAAATCTTTCCCTTACCTTGGGACTCCACACAAATGTGACCACTATGGCAAATTTAGAAGCAAGCCCCTTTGGTGGAGCACCACTATCAGGAAACTTTAGAGCAGAAGGGGGAAAAAACTTCTAAGCCTAAAAATTAAATTCAAACTCTGCAATGCTAGCACTGACCTTCAAAAGTTAAGTAAATAGATTGTGTACAGTCACTGTCTGTAAAGCAGAGTAGGAATTGCATATTGATAACTCATGTAAAGTTAACCAAAAGCCTTTTTCAACAGTGTCAGGAATCTCAAATAAAGTGCTCAGCACTGCACCAGGTTGGTCTTAAGTGTGGTGCCATCCATTCTGACCCAAAGGGCATTGCCAACATATTGGTGGATACATTTAGCATAGACCCTCCCCCACAATCACTGTAGCATAATGAATATGAAGTGGTAAAGAAGATGCTGTTTATATATACATATGTGCTCATGCTTGTGTGTCGCATTCTGTGTTATTTTCATTGTGGCATCCTGAGTGTTAATCGACTAGTAACAGTGCTATTTTTGTTGCAAGCATGCTGTTTTATTTTGTAACTGTTGTATGTTAAAGTACTGTCTGATTTGAGCTGCCATTATGCAAGCAGCAGATAACATGCTGATTTGGGACACCTGCAAAACAGACAGTTAAAAGTAAGAGCTTCAGCCAAGTAAAGCAGAGATGTTTTCTTGGTGTAGAAGAAAATGTTAGATCTAAGAAATAGAGAGTTGTCTCTCCATGTGAACGGAGCATTTGGCTCTGAGTAGTGACTCTTGGAGGGTGCCATCTGAAGAACAGATTAGAAAAAAGAAAGGATACCTGATTTAATATTGATGGATTACTTTGATTTTGCCCGAGACTGTTAGGAACATTAGGTGGATAAGAAACTGTAAGTGTAAGGTTTTGCATTTGTGTTAGTTTTTCCTGATGAAAAAATAAGCTTTGTTTTTATTCTGCTCTTTTCCACTGTAAATCTGTCAGTAGTGTGTGTTTGTGTGTATACAATAGATAGATATGTTTGTAATAGATATCTAATGTTTTTACAAGGCCAAAATTCACTGAGGTGTTTGGCACTCAGAAGTGTGAAAACTACGCTATATTTGGTTATACAGTAGTTCTGAAATTGCAGTATCTTGGAGAATTTCCCTGTACTATGAAGGTACAGTGATCTCTGGGTTAGTGCGTGAAAGCAGGGGTCTGAAAGCCAAAGCTCCTCACATTGAGGATGCATGGGGCAAAGGTCCCCTGCAAAGATGCTTTGATACTGTTACTTTGATTTTTGCTATTTGTTACATCGTACAGTTGAGCATTCACACTTTTTTAGTGTCATACACGTATTTCTTGCACTTTTGTCATGCAACTTGTATTTATATTATACACAAGCATGGTGTCTCAAAATGGCTGATGTTCATCATGTTTCACTGTTGCAGTCATTACTGCTGGGTTATCCTGCTGGCAGGCTACATGCAGTCGGCCTGAATTCCAAAGTCTTGGTCCGGCGTCGGTTGCTGTCGCCTCTTCTCTGACGTCAGTGTGCCAGGGGTATAAAAGATGCAGCTGATGCCATTTTCTTCGGTCTTTCTTGCCACACGGTGCCCAAAGCAGAAGCAGTTCACAAGTGCTGGTCGGCCGACTCCTGAGATTTTCATGTTCGAATTTCAGATCCGAAGCCTTCATTTAAAGCTAAGTACCCAGTTGGGGAAACTTTTTTCTTGCTCCAGACCGATGTCAGAAAAAGTTAATAATTGTATTTCTTGTGGGAAGCAAATACCTCATAAGGACTTCCATTCTTTTTGTATTCCTTGCCTAGGCCCTTATCACGACATTGCTAATTGCAGGTTTTGTGCTAGATTTAACCAACGCACTATTAAGCGTCGGTACGATTTTGTATTTCATTACTTTGGCCGAAGATTTAATTACACAATGTCGGCGGATAGCCATCCGACCACCGCAATTCACAAGAAACGCAAGGAAAAGGACAGGCATCCGAGGTCCAAAACTGACAACGAGTCTTCTAAGCCAGTCGCCGGTTCTCAGTGAGGTGCTTTTGCAGCCCCTGACGACCGCTACCTCAGAGCCGCATGCCGCATCCAACTCCCACATGGAGCAGACTAGGCCGCTGGAAACTCAAGATGTTCTTCATCTCACATTGCTGCAGTCCTAACACTTGGGTAGTCCGCTGTCCCAGTCGGCCCGAATACCAAAGTATAAGGCTGACGTCGGTCAAGGCGCATTTGTCTGACATCAGGACGTCAGGGTACAAATGCGCATGACCGACGTCATATCCTCAGTCTTTTTTGCCGCATGGTCCGATGCAGAAGCAGTATTGCGAGTGCAGGTTGGCGTTCTGAAATTTTCTGAAGTCGGAGTTTCAGACCGAATCAAAGTTGGCTAAGTACCCCGTTGGGGAATATTTTGTTTTTTCTTGCCTCAGTATTTAACGGATGTCAGAAAAAGTGAATAACTGTATTTCTTGTGGGAAACAGATACCTCATAGAGATTACCATACATTGTGTATACCTTGCTTAGGGCCTGAGCACGACGTTGTTGGCTGTCGCTCTTGTGCTAGATTTAACAAACGCACTATTAAGAGAAGATTAGATTGTGCCAGGTTAGTTTTGGGAAGCGTTGTAATTACAACATGCCGCCGGATGCTCCGGCGCCCGCTTCGCCTAAAAGCGCAAGGACAAAGCAGTGAAGCCTAGGGTGGAAGAACCGTCTGTCCCGGACGTCGGTTCTTTAGAGGGCTCGGTGGAGCCGGTGGTTCTTCCAGAAGTTCCTTTGGATTCTCAGGGAGAGACTTTACTGTTACAAGATGTGTCCTCTCAGGAGGTAGGCCAGGCTGAAGGGGCTTCTCAGGTAGCTGTTCTCCCCTCCCTTCCTAAGGTGGTTAGGCCCTCCCCTTCTGTTTCCAAGTCTCCTTCTAGAGGCAGGCCAGGGTTAACTTCAGTGGGGGTCTCCCCTAGTTCTTCAGGGTCTCTGCTTAAGAAACATATGCTTAAAATGGCAGAAGATTTGATTACTATGATTAGAGGTTCTATACCCCCCCCCCTGATAAGAGGCCTAGGGTGGAACCTGAGCTTGAGAGTTTTGAGCAGTGTTCGAGGCTTCTGAGTCTTGGCTGAAGACTTGCAGGAGTATCCTCCTTATTCTGATTCTGATGTAGATGACTCTACACCTTGACTTCTCCTCCTGAGGATTTTTCTTTTTCAGAGACCCTTCATTCCATGAGGGAGCATTTTAAATGGGAAGGTCAAGATTTCTCTGATTCTAGGAAAAGGCTTAGGGAATTTTTGTTTCTACCCCAGCATAGGCCTTTAGCTATACCTCCTGTTCTGGACGTGGTAGAGGATGTTTTTGCAGAGGCTTCCCTGAACCCTGATTCTTTGCCTCCTGCCCCAGTTAAACCGGACAGGTATTATAGGGTGCCTGAAGCTCATAAGTATCTTTTTAAGAGTCCTAGGGCAGACCCAGAAACTGTTTCTCAGGGCCCTAAAGGTGTTAAGGCTTCTGTTGTTAAAAATCCTGTTCATTCTGATAAAGAGGCTAGGGCTTTGGATAGATGGGGGAAAAAGGTGTATACTTCTTCCACTTTAGCCATGAGGGCTTTGAATTGCCAGTTTCACATGTTGAAATACCAGAATTATCTCCTTTCACAATTGAAGTCTAAGGTAGATGCTCTGGCGGAAGGTATTGAGTGTAAAGAGTTGCAGGATTTAGTTCATGTTTCAGAACAGGTGGGTAAGCATTCCTTGCAATGTGGCTTTGATGCTGTACAGGCCTCTTCGAGGGTAGCAGCCACTGGTTCTGTTCTTCGCAGGCACGCCTGGCTCAGGGATCAGAATTTAGCTGAACATGTAAAGACAAGGATTTTAGATGCTCCTTTACAATCTGATGTGTTATTTGGTGCACCTGTGGACGCAGTTTTAAAGAAAATGGAGGACAAGGCTAAGTCTATGCAGACTGTTAAAGATTTTTTGCAGGTTCAGCCTCCAAAGTTTAGTAGAAATTGGCCTACCAAGGGGTGGACTTATCCTTCTTATGATTCTCAGTCTAGGGGTAGAACTAGACGTGGTAGGGGCAGAGCTCAAGGTTCTTTTAGGCCTAGAACAGGCAGTTCGCCTGCCCAGTCTTCTGGTGAGGGCAGGGGTCAGTCCTTTCGTAAGCAGACCCAATGACTTGCCTTTTCAGCTGCCAGAGCCTTCTCGTCTGGCAGCACCTTTGGGAGGAAGGCTGGCACTTTTCAAAGAAAACTGGAGTGTTATTACCCAAGACAGATGGGTATTGGATATCATTCACCACGGTTACAGGTTTTATTTCCATACCTTGCCTCCTTTAAAAGGCATGCCAGACATTCCTCCTATACAAAGAAAAGAGGCTCACAAGCAAATTTCTCTGTTGCTCCAGATAGGGGCCATTCAGCCGGTTCCTGTGCCAGAAAGGGGCCTAGGATTTTATTCTCGCCTGTTCCTAGTACCAAAAAAGGGGAACACGTGGAGACCAATTTTGGATTTGTCAACCCTCAACACTTATTTGGACATTCCCAAGTTCAAAATGTTGACGTTACAACAGCTTTTACCTCTGCTGGGCAAAGATCACTGGATGGTAACTTTAGATCTCAAGGAGGCTTACCTACATGTGCCTATCAGACTCAGTTGCAGGAAGTATCTGCGTTTCGAGCTGGAAATTCCCATTATCAGTTCTCTGCATTGCCCTTTGGCTTATCTACTGCCCAGAGTATTCACAAAAGTTCTGGCTCCAGTTGTAGCTTTTTCAGGCTAAAAGGAATACAAATCTATCCTTACTTGGGCGACTGTCTGATTCTGGCTCAAGAAAAGGACGAGCTTCTTCAGCATCTGGAATATGTGATAGCAGTGCTAAGATGCCTGGGGTATTCTGTGAACGAAATAAAGTCCAGTCTAGTACCCTCTCAAGACATGTGCTTTCTGGGTGTGAGACTGAATACAGCAGCCCAGATGGCCTTTTAACCCCGGACAAACAAAAGAGTCTATCCCTTTACTTCCATCAACTATCTCATCAGTCCGTGCTGACTGCAAGGACAGTCCTTCAAGCATTAGGGTTCATGGCATCTTGTATTCTGGTGCTTCCCAATGCCAAACTGCATATGAGGAAGCTACAATGGTATCTCAAAATGTATGGACACAGCACTGCCAGGATCTGGACACTGTCATTCAAATAATACCTTGCATTCAAAAGGAATTTTTGTGGTGGGCTCAGGAATGTCACCTAAACAAGGGACTCTCTGTGACCCGGCCAGAGGCGAGTCAGATTCTAACGACAGATGCCTCAGACATAGCTTGGGGAGCTCATCTGAATGGAAAGTGGATACAAGACAAGTGGCCTGCCAGACTACAGCATCTACATATCAACATGAAGGAGATGTTAGCAGTCCATTTTGCATTGATGGCTTTCAAGGAGTTACTTCTTCCAGGGCAGGTGTTGATTCTAACAGACAACACAACTGTCATGTGGTATATCAACAAGCAAGGGGAACACATTCTTATCCTCTATGCAGGCAAGCAATGATTTTGTGGGAGACTGCTCAGCTTGCAGCTTACTCTTCAAGCAAGGTTTCTGCCAGGAGCACAGAACTCCTTAGCAGATGTGTTAAGCAGGCAAATCATGGATCCCCACCTAGTGGAAACTGGATCTTCATGTATTTCAAAATTGACAGTGTCATGGGGAACTCCAGACATAGATCTGTTCGCTTCTCCACTAAACCACCAGCTGCCAAAGTTTTGCACGAAAAGTTTTCATCACACAGCTTGGAAAGTGGATGCTCTTTCGTTCAGTTGGGAAAATCTTCATGTGTATGCCTTTCCACCTCTGCCTCTCCTCCCAAAGGTACTCCTAAAGGTCAGACAAGACAAGCCAAGGATGATTTTGATAGCTCCAGATTGGCCTCGGCAACACTGGTACCCATTACTGAGGAATCTGGTAAGACAGCCTCCATGGCCTTTACCTTTAATTCCACACCTTTTGTCTCAGAGGGACGGTCATCTACTCAATGTCAAGCTTCACTCTCTTCATCTAACAGCCTGGCATATTCTGTTTTGAACCACAGCAGGTCTCAACTTCCTCAACAAGTTTTGAATGTGATTATGGAAGCCAGAAGACCTAGTACACGTAAAGTGTATGCAGAAAAATGGAAGAGATTTTTATTTTGGAGTGCAGCAAAGGATTTGGATGTTTCTGAGCCTAATTTGAGTGTGGCTCTGCAATATCTTACTGAGCTATTGGACAAAGGTTTGTCTTTCTCTTCCATTAAGATTCATGCTGCAGCAATTTCAGCTCACTATGATTGTGACCCACCATTGTTTTCTCATCCTTTGTTCAAGCAATTTCTTAGAGGGGCAAAGAATATAAGACCCCCACGAAGAGCTCCTACTCCTGCTTGGGACCTCAATTTTGTGTTGGAGAAACTTACTCTACAACCTTTTGAGCCTGCGGCTACTGCTGAGTTGAAATACTTGTCATGGAAGACTGCTTTTTTGTTGGCCATTACTTCTGCAAGAAGGGTTTCTGAATTGCAGGCCCTTATGGCAGTGGAGCCTTTTTTGATTTTTCATAAGGATAGGGTATCATTACGTACTAATCCTTCATTTATGCCTAAGGTGGTTTCTAGTGTGGCTTTAAACCAAACTATTCATTTGCCTACCTTTTATGCAGATCCCCAAAATAGGGGAAAAGATTTTGCACACTTTAGATGTACACAGGCAGTTGCGTTATTATTTAAGCAGGACTAGGGATTTTAGGCAGTCTCAGCAGTTGTTTGTTTCTTTTGCTTTGAGTTCTCAGGGCAAGCCTGTGTCAAAACAAACTATATCTAAGTGGATTGGGTTTGCATTGCATTCTGTTACTCCCATCATGGCAAGGAGATTCCAGCTGGGATTAGGCCTCATTCCACTAGGGCTACTGCCACTTCAACAGCATTTTTAAGGGGTGGCAACTAAGGATATTTTGGAGGCAGCTACTTGGAGTTCAGTGCATACTTTCTCCAAGCATTACCACCTTCCTCTCTATTCTAAGTCCAGGGCTGGTTTTGCCACTGCTGTGTTGCAGGGCATTTTGGCAGCTCCTGCTTCATTATAGTTTAGCCATCCTCCCTTACCTCTGCTTTGGGATTCTACCCAAGTGTTAGGACTGCAGCAATGTGAGATGAAGAACATAGTACAGTTTTGTACCTACCATAAATGTAGATGTTCAAGATCCACATTGCTGCAGTCCAATTCCCTCCCTCCTTCCCTCTGTGTTTAGGGGTGGTTGTGTGGGTGAGGTTCTATTTTTTGTACATTTGTATATATTGTACATATTTTAGGCACAGGAGTGTTTTGGTGTTTTTTGGGTTTTGGCCTTATCTTTTTAGGGTCTTCTGACATCTGGGGCAAGAAAAGACTGAGGATATGACGTCGGTCATGCGCATTTGTACCCTGACGTCCTGATGTCAGACAAATGCGCCTTGACCGACGTCAGCCTTATACTTTGGTATTCGGGCCGACTGGGACAGCGGACTACCCAAGTGTTAGGACTGCAGCAATGTGGATCTTCGAACATCTACATTTATGGTAGGTACAAAACTGTACTGTATTGGACACTTGGAAAATATTCCCTCAGATGGGTCTGGAGCCGCTGAGCAGGCATCGGCTTCTGATGGTGTTTTCAGGCCTACACAGTTATATGTAAAACCGACTACAGCTTCAAAGGCAAAGACTAAAGCACCACTAAAGACAAAGAAAGAAGTGCAGCAAGCCCATGGACAGGCCTCCATGCCTAAAAAACAGATGCTCAAAATGGCCGAAGACCTAATTACTTTGATCAGGGGTTCCCATCCCCCTCATGATAAGAGGCCTAGGCAAAAGACAGAGTATGAATCTTCAGCTCAGGTTTCCATTTCCTCTGACTCCTCTTCTGAACAGGAATTCTCTCTTCCTCCCTATGAGGATTCTGATGCTGAAGAATCTATCCCTTCAGCCTCTCCTCCTGAGGATTATTCTTTTGGGGAAACCCTGCATACCATGAGGGAGCACTTCCACTGAGAGAGCCAAGACTACTCAGAATCTAAGAAAAGGCTCAGAGATTTTCTTTTACTACCTCAGCACAGGCCTCTTGCTATCCCCCCTGTTTTAGACATTGTAGATGATGATGTATTTTCAGAGTCCGGCCTGTCTCCTGATTCTTTACCCCCTGCACCTGTTAAGCCAGACAGATACTACGGGGTTCCAGATTCACATAAATTTATTTATAAAAACCCGCTGCTGACCCAGAAACTATTTCTCAGAGTCCCAAAGGGGTCAAGGCGTCCACTGCAAAAACCTTATCCCCTCTGATAGGGATTCAAGGGCACTGGACAGATGGGGGAAAAGGTTTACACTGCTGCTACCTTGGCTGTGAGGCTTTAAATTGTCAATTTCATATGCTTAAATATCAGCAATACTTACTGTCCCTGCTTAAACAGAAAATGTTAACTAATTCTGAATGTGCAGAAAACAAGGAAATGCAAGATTTATTGTATGCAGCTGAACAAGTGGGAAAGCATACTTTGTAATGTGGTTTTGATTCTCTGGAGGCCTCTTGCAGGGCCGCTGTTACGGGTTCTGTCATTAGGAGGCATGCTTGGTTAAAGGAACAGAATCTGCCTGATCATGTTAAAGCAAAATTATTAGATGCTCCATTACAGCATGATACTTTGGTGTTAAAGCAGAAGAGGTGTTGAAGAAAATGGAGGACAAAGCGAAATATATGCAGACAGTTAAGGATTTCTTACAGGTGCAGCCACCCAGATTTAGCAGGAACTGGCCTACAAAAAATTGTATTCAAAATGAAACGCTGTACAACAATGGCCAATGAAGTAAAGTTCTCTTGAAATAGGTAGTGTGGTTAAATTATATAAAACTTAAAAGTGCAACATATATAGCAAAATACTTGCATACATTTCCAGTACTTAAATGCACTTACAAGAAATTCAAGCTGTGAATGCAGTTATACCATAGCGAAATGATGGCTCCAAAGTATCCAGTCTTATGATGGCTTCAAAGTATCCAATCTTTTTGGTCTGATATACAAAGTATCCACACTGAAGATGTAGTAGCTGCTATGTGACTGTGATGAACTGTGATAACAGCTTAACCTGTCTAACAGATCAAATAAAAGCTTCTAGCTTTAATGGCAGTTAAAATCCTTTTTTTGTAGGAAAAGTTAAAATCTTCATGTCAAGTTAAAATCTTGATGTAGAATAAATCAGTCCCTATGTATTCCAAATGATAAACGCTTTCGGTATCTTCTTCAGATCGTAGAGATTGGGACTGGAAGTTCCTTTTTATAGTGCTTGCTTCCTTTACTGTTGAGACAATCATTCAGTCATCACACTGTCAATCAGCTGTTTAAACGCACAAATCCTCTTTTCTCTCAGCTGGGGGTGTTCCATTTCCTATACCTTTTGCTTTTGAGGGGTGTGACAGTCATGAATTATTAAGCCAGACACACTTCCATGTTAGCTGATAGTTGGTCTTCGAGCTTTTAGTATAGGTTTCAGTGGAATGATGTTATTCAAGCCTGGCTCAATATCAGCACGGAGGTTCACAATCCACTTACTCTCCCTGCATTCAGTAATATTTTCAATGTCTCCTTTCCTTATTCCACTATATACATTCTCTATCACCTTATAAGTGAAAGAATGACCGACATTTCTTTCAGCATGCGTTGCTAAAGCATTATGTGGATCTTTATTGGTAATGTCTCTTTGATGTCTCAAAATGCAATTTTTAAACATCTGTTTAGTTTTTCCTTCATAGAATGCAGGGCATAGTTTACAGGTAGGCATGTACACCACATTGGGGGTTATACAAGTGGCTTTGACATTAAAGGTGTATTTCTTCTTTGTCCTTGGATGTTCAAATTCGTTATTACGGTCAATCAGTGGGCATGCTGTGCAGTGGCCACACTTGAACGTGCCTTTATGTCCAGCGATTTTATGTTTGCTAAACCCATCCTTTGTGCAAAGTAACCTCTTCAAATTTTTCTTATTCTTGTAGCCAAAGCATGGTGTTTCACCTACAATGTCTTTTAGCTTGACATCCTGGCTGAGGACTGGCCAAAACTGCCTTATTATGGATTTAACTTGTGTGTTGTCTGTGCTGTAAGTTAACATCACTGTGGTGGTTCTGTCTTCTGTCTTGTTTTTCTTTGGGATAACTTCTTGAACATTCACATCTTTTTCATTATAGCCTCTCTTTATTAGGTTTTGTTGTAGAAACAAAATTTCCTTTTCTCTTGTCTCATCTTTGCTACATCTTTTATGTATTCTTTGTGTTTCATTTCGCATAATATTTTTAGTGACATATTTAGGATGCATGCTGCTTTTCAACAAGTAATGATTTTTCCATATATTTTTTCGGCGTAATTCGGTTTCCAACATGTTTTCATTGAGAATAACATTCACATCCAAAAATGCAACTTGATTATGAGAGTGTTCTGCTGTAAAGCTACAAAGGCCTACAAAGAATTGGTCCTTTCCAGTGTCAGACAGGCCACAAAGAGGCAGATACAGATGCTCCAGAGGCAGATCCCAGCCCCAAGGCTCATACAGGCCTAAACAATGGGGTGCTTCTACCTCCAAAAGTGGAGAAGACAAATCACAGCTATATACAGGAAACAGTCCCAATGACTTTCCTCTGCCAGCACCAAGCACTTATCTTTTGGCAGCCTCCTTAGGGGGAAAAGTAGCACTTTTTTAACAAAATTGGCACATTATCACCCAGGACAAATGGGTCTTGAATATAGTGTCTCAGGGCTACAGGTTCCACTTTCACACCCTGCCAAGGGCAAAAGGTATGCCAGACCTGCCACACAATCAATGGGCAGACGCACAAAAGCAAGTTTCATCCCTCATGGACATGAGGGCCATTCAGCGAGTACCACAGCAAGAGCAGGGACAAGGATTTTACTCAAGACTTTTCTTGGTACCCAGAAAGGACAAAGCCTGGAGACCAATACTGGACCTGTCTATTCTAAACACATTTTTGGACATTCCAAAATTCAAAATGTTGACTCTGCCAACAGCTTCTGCCCATGCTGGGTAAGAAGGCTTGGCTTGTAACTTTGGACCTAAAAGAGGCATACCTGCATGTCCCAATCAGACAATCTTGCAGAAGATACCTCAGATTCATAGCTGGCTCAATGCACTACCAATTCTCCGCACTGCCCTTTGGCTTGTCTACTGTGCCCAGGGTCTTCACAAAGTGCCTGGCACCAGTAATCGCATTTTGCAGACAAAGAGGAATTCAAATATATCCTTACTTGGATGACTGCCTTATTCAAGCAGAGAACAAGGGCATTCTACTAAAGCATCTGGCGTTTGTAAAAAGATTACTAATTTGCCTAGGGTACACAGTAAACAAAAATAAATCAAAACTAGTACCCTCTCGATATAATATTCCTGGGTGCGAGCTTAAATACGACTGCCTAGATGGCTTATCTCACGCCAGACAAACAAAGGCAACTGACTTCTTAATTCAAAATGTTGGCAACAAAGACCCAGTTATCTGCAAGAAAAATTCTGCAGGCTTTGGGCTTCATGGCATCCTGACTTCTGCTAATTCCATATGCCAGACTGCATATGAGGAAACTACAATGGTATCTAAAAAGTGTTTGGACTCAACATTGCCACAGTCTGGAAACATTAATTACCCTCATTCCCTGCCTGCAACAGGAGTTTCTATGGTGGGCACAGGCCTGTCACCACAACAAGGGACAGCCATTCACTTTACCCACAGCCAGGTAGACACTAACAGCGGATGCATCAGATTATGCCTGGGGGGCCCACATGGCAGGAAAATGTTATTCAGGGCACATGGCCCGCAAGCCAGGTGCATCTTCATATCAATCAAAAAGAGATGCTAGCTGTTCAGAATGCCCTGACAGCTTTCAAGGATCTACTTCATCCAGGACAACTACTGATAAAGACGGACAATACTACAGTCATTTGGTACATAAACAAGCAGAGAGGCACACATTCCTACCCCCTCTGCAGACAAGCCATGACTTTGTGGGACACAGCATTGGCTTACCAAGTTCACCTGCAAGCACAGTTCCTGCCAGGAAAGATAAATACTCTGGCAGACGAACTAAGCAGAAACCTCATGGATCCCCATGAGTGGAAACTGGATCCACAAGTCTTCAGCATGATAACAAGGAAATGGGGATGCCGAGACATAGATCTAATTGCCTCCCCTCGCAACTACCAACTACAGAGATTCTGCACAAGGACATATCACAAGCAAGCATGGAAAGTGGACGCCCTATCCTTCAGCTGGAAAAACATAACAGTATATGCCTTTCCTCCACTGCCTCTCCTCCCCAAGGTACTCCTAAAGGTCAGACAAGAGAAGCCAAAAATTATACTTATTGCCCCAGATTGGCCACGCCTGCACTGGTACCCAATCCTAAAGAACTTGTCTCAAGGTCCAGCATGGACATTGCCTCAAATTCTTCACTTACTGATCCAACAAAACAATCAGATCCTGCACAGCCAACTCAGGACCTTAAATCTGGCAGCAGGGCGGATAATGTAGCCATTCAGAACACTCCTCTCTCCAAAGCTGTGATGGATGTTATTTTGGAGGCCAGGAGGCCCAGTACCAGAAAATCTTATGCAGAAAAATGGAAGAGATTCTGTGCTTGGAACCAGGCACAAGGAATTGACATGTTTGTACCTAATATTCCTCAGATTTTACAGTACTTAACTGAGATGGTGGACAAAGGCATATCCTTTTCATCAATTAAGATACATGCCTCTGCTATTTCAGCTCATTACAATACAGAACCACCTATCTTTTCTCATCCTTTAATAAGGCAGTACTTCAGAGGGGCAAAAAACATAAGACCTCCAAGGAGAACACCAATACCTGCATGGGACCTCAGTTATGTCTTGGAAAAACTCACACTGCCTCCTTTTGAGCCAGCCTCAACAGCAGATATAAAATTCTTATCCTGGAAAACAGCTCTAATCCTAGCAATAATCGCTGCAAGACGAGTCTCGGAGTTACAGGCACTCATGGCTGTGGAACCTTTTATCATTTTCCATCCAGACAGGGTTTCTCTGAGGACAAACCCGACATTTATGCCTAAGGTGGTGTCCAGTGTGGCCCTTAACCAAACCATTCACTTGCCTTCCTTTTATCCAAACCCACAGAACAAGAGTGAGAGACTTCTGCATTATTTGGACATACACAGACAGCTACGCTTCTACTTGGACAGAACTAAAGCTTTCAGAAAGACCGAGCAACTTTTAGTGGCATATGCTGCAGGATCACAAGAAAAGGCCATCTCAAAACAGACAATTTCAAAATGGATAGGCCTTTGCATTCGTTTCTGCTATTCACAACATGGCAAATCAGTGCCTAAGGGCATTAGGCCACATTCAGCCAGAGCAGCAGCCACTTCAGCAGCCTTCCTCAGAGGAGTACCAACCAAGGACATTTTAGAGGCTGCAACTTGGAGTTCAGTGCACACTTTTACAAAGCACTACCACTTACCTCTCTACTCTAAATCCAGAGCAGGCTTTGCCACTGCAGTTATGCAGGGCCTCATAGCCTCTCCTAATTCTATTTAGCCCCAGCCACCCATCCTCAGCATTGGGATTCATCCCAACAGTAATGACTGCAACAGTGAAACACGATGAATATAGTACAGTTGTGTACCTACCATAAATGTAGATGTTCTAGTGTATTCACTGTTGCAGTCCAGGTTACCCTCCCACCACCCCCCTTTCTTTTGCTGGTCTTATCTGTACTTCTCTATTCTATACAACCTATGTGGTGTATTTGCTTGTAGATGAAGGAAATGTTTACCTTAGTGCATGCATGTTTATTGGCATAATTTTTAGCATACCCTTTTGGGGGGCACCTGACATCTGGGGCAAGAAAAACTGAAGAAAATGGCGTCGGCTGCATCTTTTATACCCCTAGCGCACTGACGTCAGGGAAGAAGCGACAGCAACCGACGCCGGACCAAGACTTTGGAATTCAGGCCGACTGCTGGTAGCCTGCCAGCAGGATAACCCAACAGTAATAACTGCAACAGTGAATACACTCGAACATCTACATTTATGGTAGGTACACAACTGTACTTTTTGTTTATAACAAATTGGTTAGTGAATTTGAGTTGACTAATCTTCCTGCATGACTACAGTGTAACTTTTCTGCAGCTGTTAATCTTTGTTTGCAGTTGACTAATTTGTGAGCCATTCCTTCTTGTTTCCTGTTTACCTTTTTAACATGCTCTTTGTTTTATCTTATGATTCACACTGTTATAGGGCTTATTTCATTCAAGTTCCTGCTTTCCTTGACCATCTTTTGCAGTAATGCTTCTACACTCTTACTAGACTCTGCTGCTGTGTATGTACCAAGCTTTAACCATTGATGCCTTCAGTCAGCAGTTAAATCTGATCCCTTTTCTTGCATCTGAGACTTCATATGAAGTTTGGGTGCAGGAGCTCTTGAAAAGTAATCAGTATAGCTTAATACAGAGGGACCTGGTGAAGAATAGTGACATTTTGTGTCTCTTAATCAGAGGAATATTTGCTGATATATGTATATATATATATATATATATATATATATATATATGTACACACACACACACACACACTCTCTCTCTGTATGATATGCTATGTGGAGTACTTTCAGGAATTCCTGGATTTGTTTCCACACCAGCAAATCTTCATAAAATATCAGGTGCTAGGAAAAGGATCAGATTTGACTTCTGACTGAATGCAGAGCTGGCTAGGTACCCACTAAGTGATAAAATCTGTTGAAAGCGTATGTTATCTTTAGAGTGAAGACCCCTTATCCTTCGTAGTAGCATCATTGAACACCCTTCCATTTATAGTCTCATTTTTCCCCTCAGTGCCAGCATCTGTTATGGAACCCTTGTCACTGCCACCTTATAGGTTCATAGGAGGTTACTAGGCTATTGACCCTAGGGTCATTGTAAGCCTAGCCTACTTACACACATTATATTTCAGAGATGAAGTCTCGTCAATGCCTAAGATTATTAGTAATGATTGCGCATGTCCAAGAGGGATATGGGAGCTATTCCAGCAAGAATTTGCGGTTCCCCATACATTCATTCACAGAAGTGGCAATCTCTGTGAAATGAATTTGTCTCTCCAGCATGTCCTATTTAAATTGCAGGCCAGATTTAGATCACTGGAGTGGGTAATTCTAGTCCCATTTGACTTGCGGATTTACAGCAACTTCGTCAGGTTGGGGTCAGAGGCTGCTATGTAAGCCAGGCACAAGTCTTCCCTAAGCAGCCTATATGTTACTGAGTACAGTGGCAGACTTCAGTCTGTCTGTGTAAGGCATGTGCTGAAGACCCTGGATTTTCTTAGTTAAAAATCTCTGGGGTCTCCCCAATCAATGCATATATCTGGTACGGGTACATACCAAAGGAGGTGTTATACTCAATTATGGGCCTGATAAGGGATGAGTATAGGGGTATATGAGGATTGAGGTTATGCCTTTGCTAATCAAATGTGCAACATAGAATGCCTTTCTTACTACAGTGGCCAGTGTGTCAAAGTTTAGGTCACAGTCTACTTGTGTGCCCAAATCCCTCACTACAGTGTTCATACTTAAGGTATTGCTGTTTATTTGGTAGTTATTAGGGACATTGCTTTTACTGAAGGGGATGATGCATTTAATTTAAGTCCATGGCTTTGGCACCAATTGTTGGTCTGTGTAAGCCCCTCTTGGACTACACTGACATGATTTGGGCAGTCAACGATAGTGCCAACTTTGCAGTCATAAGCAAACTTGGTCAGCCACAGTCCCTTTTGTTTCGACCTGAATTTCTGAGAAGTAAATAGCAAACAAAAGTGGGCCCAGTACTGACCCTTGTGGAACCTCACTGGTGACAGGTCTGCTGGTTGAGGTGGAGTCACCCATTTTGATAGCATGTGTACAATTAGGGAGCCAGTTTTTGCAACCCACTTAATAACAAAAGGGTTGACATTTAGATGGGTGAGTTTGTCAATAATGCCTGAATGGGGGATTGTGTCAAAGGCCTTTGGCAAGTCCAGATATGCTTTGTGCACAAATTTGTCCTCATCTGTGGCCCTGGTCACATTTTCCAAGATGTCTGCTAGGTTTAACATGCATGATCGACCCTTTACAAAGCCGTCTTTGTAAGGTCCATGGTGATACTTTTCATGGCCTTGCAGATAAGGCTAGTCCCCAAAATCACTGGTTTACTTGTATGCACTTCTCTTATATTTTCACTGAAGGACATATGTAAGCAAGTTGGTATTTAAAAATGTTTAATTTTCAAACAAAATTTCTCAATTTTTTGTTTGTTAAAACACTAATGAATAGTATATATTTTTTGCAGATGTTCAGCTATATCTCCCCACAAAAGTATTTTGGAGTCCTCAGCCTTCCCTTAATTTACTGGAGTCTTCACATAGTCCACTTCACGAAAACAAGGTAAGGTTTCAAAATTAATCGAGACTACTTTAATTAAAAAGACTTTATAAGGATTTTTTTTAAGATAGAATGCCTGAGATTAATTTTAAATATATGGCTGCCTGTTGGAGGTGTGGGATCAGATCTGATAGTGCGAGTCCTGACACTTTAAACAGTAAAGTGTGACTTTTAACGAAGAACAGTTGTGAAATGCACTATTAAGCTTTCTAATGATATCCCTCAGCATTGCCACACCTCTGCTACTTAAAGGAAAAATCCCCCTTAGAACTAAAACATCTATTTTTTTTTCACTCCGCCTTTTTCTGAGCTATTTTAACACCTCAGAATCACTGAGGATTTCAATGTTTTTCCACAAATGGCTGCCAGTGGGGCTTGACAGATTAACATGATCTTGTTTTTTTCTTCAAGCCTTTCGCTTACCCATAATCCATTTCAAGTCTGCTTTACATGAGTCATGCTAGACATGCTAGGTGTTCTGAGAGACTGCCTTACATATCTGCAATTATACGGAGCTGAGTATATATTTTTTTGGTTATAGAGTTTAATTGTTGCTTAGATCTGTGTTGAAACTGTTGTCTCGCTGTTCTGAGAGAGTGATCGGCAAATATACAGAGCTGAGACTATTTTTTTGGTTTTAAAGTTTGTACTGTTAGTTTTTGCTTAGATCTCTGTTGAAACTGTTTTGTCCCACCCACCCTCCATATTTTTGGTTTGTAGTTTAAATTTGGTGGCTTTTGCAGTTGCCCGCCCCACTGTAGATTTGATCTGGGACACTCCCCCGTCCCATCTCTTTACCATATTCTACTTAATAAACTCTTTCTGCACTTGCTTTTAGTCCTTTTAATTTAATTCATTTTTTTAAAACTGTGTTTGGTCTAATATTGCTGCATACTCAAGTGTGCTAGCTTGCACTGCATGTGAATTGTTTTTTACTACTGTTTTTGCTACTTTTCTGTAAAAAAAAAAAAAAAAAAAAAAAAACTGTAAGTCTGTTTCCTACCTTTCCTGTAACTAGTGTTACAGATACAGATTTGCTGTATCCAGGACTGTATGTAAGCTTCTGAGTCCCCCAAGCCTTTCTGTGTTGGAGAGAAGCCTTCTAGCTTATCAGTGGGAGTGGTAAGCACTAGGTAACCTGTCTACCACATAAGTAGTGGTTTTGACCCAGAATTTGTAGTTATTGGCCATTTGGGCAATCTCTTCCATCTCTCTCAACTTTCTGATTTGAAAGCCTGTATTTGCACTTGTTTCTGTCCTATAACTCATCTAGTGCAGATACAGATTCTTAATTTTAGCACTTAAATTTGCTTGTTCTTGCTCAGCACTTGTTCAGATCTTGTAAGCACTAAATAAACTACTAATTACTATAGCACTCTATCTTCCTCATTACCTAGAGGAAAACAGTTTTTGTACTTACTTTTCTCATTTGCTTTAACGAAAAACAGCTCTTGTACTCACTTTCCTCACTTATGTAGAGTAAAAACCCTGCAACTCTCTTTTTGCGTGGTCTTGCGCACAGAGCAGCGTCGGGCAGTTGGGGTATACTATTCCCGGCCCCACAAAGTCTGTGCTGTAAATTTTCCCTTAGAATTAGGCAAGCCTCAACTCAAGTGCTTCAGATCAGCTGCTCTTATTGCAGCACTTGTAAAACAGAAATCAGCACTTGTCCTAATCTCCTAGACAGCACTATTATTCTCCAAATTTCCTAGACAGCAATATTATAATATAGCATAAGTCACCCGATCGTCCACAGGACTTAAGTTCAATTTACTCTTCAAAGCATGTCCAGAGGTCAGCTTCAGGTGTACTCTCCAGTTCATCTGGTGGAATTGGGCATCCTGAGGCAATGTCACAACTGCCTCATGTATACAGACAACCCTCTCCTCTTACCTCTCGACACAAACACTTATGAAAGATCCAAATACGCAGCCAGACTGGAGGCTAAGTGCTCTCAACCCATGACTGTAACAGACAGTCAAGAGGATAAGGGACACGTTTGCATCACACCACTTGTCACACATGAATCTACAAAACAAGCACCGACAAAACATACGCATAAAACCACAAAAACATATTCGGAGGCATTAGGTACCAATCTGAAAAAGAAACAGTGCCCGCCAAAGCAGACAAGCAAGCAACCTTCACCCCCAAACACAAGCCAGAAAACACATAATTCACCTCAGCAGTGTGCCTCGCAACAGCCCTTAAGGCAAAATACCATACCTAACACGCTAGTAATAGGAGACTCTATAGTAAGGCATACGGATGTTCCACTCACCAGGCTGAACAAGGAGAAAGTTACTGTCAGCTGCCTGTCGGGTGCTCGGATTCACCACATAACACAAGCACTTAGGTCACTCCAGAACAAGTACAAGTAAGACGCTGTCATTGTACATGTTAGTGTGAATGATCTAAGACTCACCTCCCTGGACTACATGAAAAGAGACATTGAGGAGCTCTCTGATCATGTAGCCCAAGCTGGTATGACCCTGACCTTGAGTAGCATACTACCTTCACCTAGACTGATGCCACAATACAAAGGCAAAATGATCAATTTCAACAATTGGCTAAGCTTCTGGAGTCATTCTAAGGGGATCCAGTGTCTTTCGGCCAGGGATGACATGATAGACAAGCCTCGCTGTTTTGCCAGAGATGGGTTGCACCTGTCACACCTAGGTTTTCGAATACTGGCCAAGGCTCTTGTCATCCCCATAGTGCCTTTTTAAGGCAAGGCTCAAAGGACAAACCAACCACCGTAACCAGCACAGGTAACCAAAAAATAAGGGTAATGCTACTTAATGCCAGAAGTCTCAACCTCAAAATGCACACACTCGAGGCTCTCCTCAGTATGGAGAAAATCAATGTTTCTGCAGTGACGGAAACCTGGTTCAAGGCTCAAGAGGAGCACCCCAGCACTGCCATGTCACAATTCATATCATACCTTCTGGCCTCAGTTACCGGATCGCAGTACAAAGGGCGGAGGTGTATCCATATTCATAAAGGATACCCATATCTCCAGGTTAGTAGCGCAGCATGATGCCCCAGAGATCATCCATGTGCAACTATCAGCAGGCAAAACCACATTTCAAGTCGTAGTCGTAACCGGTTATAGATCGCCCACCATGTCCCAAGATGCTCACTCTGCATTCTTGAGACATTGGAAAATATAAAGGTCCTACCCAACACCATAATCTTGGGTGATTTCAATTACCCTGGTATAGACTGGGCGAACTACCAATGTTCCAACGCCTATGCTCAGCGATTCATAGAATTTATAAATTCAAATGCCCTTGAACAACTAGTACGTTCCCCCACTAGAGGGGACAACATATTGGATTTAATCATCACAAATATGGGCGCCCACTGTACCACACCCATTATCACTCCCTCCTTGGTCAGATCCGACCACAAACTGATAACCCTGGACATCCTCACCCCTCCACCTCCCCCAGTCAAAAAAACCATAGTCAAAAACCTTTCCAAAGCAAACTTCAAACTACTTGCATCCGAAGTGGAAAGCTTCACTATTTCCTTGCAGAAAGATAATGATATCCAGGATGCGGAATCCTACACCAAGGCACACACTATATGCATATTCAGGATTGCATGGACCGTGCTATCCCAAATAAAACCAAGACTCCTTCCTCAAGCAAGAAGAAACCAGTCTGGTGGACCCCGGCCATAAGCAAACTTTACAATAAAAGGAGACGACTTATACTAAAAAAGGCCAAATCTCAAGTAGAAAAATCATCCCTGATCAGCATTAGTAAGAAATTGAGGGCCCTCATCAAGTCAACCAAAGCTAATTTTGAAAAGAAAGTTGCCAAGGATAACCATAAGGCCTTCTATGGCTATGTCAAAAACCTAAATGGCAACGCTCAGGTCTGTTCTGAGCTAGTACAAAATGGAGCAAAATACACTGACCCTTCTGACATTGCCAACATCTTGGCTGACAGGTTCAGTGCAAATCCCCCCCCCACACACACACACACCACCTACAGGGCCTATTACCATTCCAGGGGATTGTGTAAGTCCAATTATTACTGATATGTTGGTTAATAAGGCTCTATCTAAAGTTAAAAACACTGCCTCCATGGGACCAGATGGTGTTCCAGGCTGTGTCATACGCGATCTCCAAAAGGAATTAACCCCACATCTTAATACCGTGTTCAGTCTCAGCCTCTCCACAGGATATGTGCCCAGAGAATGGCGCACGGCAATGGTGGTCCCGCTACACAAGGGTGGGGCCACAACTGACCCTGGGAACTACCGACCAATAAGCCTGACCAGTCTGATCTGTAAGGCTATGGAGGGAATCATTATGGAACTCATAAATGGAGAGATTGGGAACCTCCAGCCGCTGGACCCCACAGAGTTCGGCTTCGTGAAGGGCAGATCATGTCTCCTGAACCTGGTGGATTTCTTTGAGACAGTTACTCAGGCTATAGATAAGGGAAAGGAGGTACACACTGCTTACCTTGTCCTTGCTAAAGCATTTGACACCATTCCCCATTCGGGTATTATTGATAAGCTCACCAGCCTGGGCATAAACCCTTACGTCACAAGATGGATCGCAAACTGGCTCTCAGACAGATCCCATAAAGTAAGAGTAGTGGGATCTATGTCCGAATCCAGACCAGTAACGAGTGGTGTGCCTCAGGGCTCTGTCCTGGGGCCCCTCCTGTTTGGCATATACTTCTCAGAAGTACAGGCAAGCACGGAAGGGCTGTGGCTGACTAAATTTGCAGACGACTGCAAACTGGGTGCTATAATAGAGTCTCCGACCGACATGGAGATCCTCCAAAAGGGCCTAAATGAGACTGATGCATGGTGTCAAAGCCATGGTCTCAAGCTAAATGCAAAACAATACATAGTAATCCCCTTTGGAAAAAACAGAGTACCCGCAAACTACAACATAGGAGGTAATCCCCTGAAATCTGAAGAAGAAATAAGGGATCTAGGAACCCAAGTAGATAGCCAGCTTTCCTTTGATAACCATGTTGCCAAAGTGGTTAGAAAATCCTTCTGTGTGACCCATCTGATCATGAAAGGGTTCACATCAAGATCTAAGGATGTAATGGTGCCCCTCTACTCTTCCCTCATCAGACCCATTATTGAGTACAATGCACCAATTGGAATGTACTTGGTTAGACATCTCCAGCAGCTGGAGTGGCCACAGAGGTACCTAACCAAGAGAATTACTGGCCTCAAACAGTTGCGCTATGCAGCACAATTGAAAAAGCTAAGACTGTTCTCTGTTGCACACCGCTTTCTCAGAGGCGATCTCTGTCTAACGTACAGAGCCATGTCCAACCCAGAATTGTTGAACACGCTCCATCTTAGCAAAACCAAATCTACTCGAGCTACACGCTCTAGGGATATAAACCTCAACACAACAATGAATAGAACATGCTGGAGGGATAGATTCCCTTCGCAGAGACTTCTCTTACTATGGAACAGGGTCCCGATCTACATAAGACAGAGCCCCTCACTATCACTCTTCAAGCGGAACCTTGATGAGTGGATGGGTAACAGAAAGTTCACACCAGGGATCACACCAACAGCACTACTAGATAGGGGCCAAGGGTACTAGCTGCTAGTACAAGGGTCTAGGGAACTACTAAAGGGGCGGTGAATACCGCAGAATGTGGCTGGGCTAATATATGCCTTCGGGCAAATAGTTCAGTACCAACCTATGAGCCTATAAGAAATTAGTGGTGTGTTCCCATCCCATTGACATATAATGGGATTTGTGTCAGATAGTCATCTGATATACTTTGTGTAACAGAACTGCTGCTTTTTTTCCTGGAAGGACCTTCAGTTTGTTTGAATCCATTTTACTCTATATTTGTACATCTGCCACCAAAAAAGAGGCTAAATTGCAGGTCTTTGTTCAAAGTATCCTTTTGTAGTCCAAGATGAATATGGCAGTCCCTTCCCCCCACACTATTTCTAAGGTGTCAGAACAGTTACTACACTTCAACTATCCAGATTTTTGTCATATTTTTGGATTTCTCTCTCAAATGTTTGGTTTTCTGGCTAATCACCAAGGATTCAAGGCACCAAATAATGACATACAATTGAGTTTCAGACTTCATATCCTTCTGAAAATGCATGATGACACAGATCCTGTTATTCTAACAACTTTCTTTGTTTATAATAGCAATAATGGCCCCTGGGATTTCGGATACTGGCTAAGGCTCTAGCCACCCCCTATAGTGCCTTTTTTAGGCAAGATTCAAATGACAAATTCACCACCATAACAGGTACTAGCAAACAGAATCTGAGGGTATTGCTACTCAGTGCTAGAAGTCTAAACCTCAAAATGCACTCACTCGAGGCAATGCTTAAAATGGAAAACATCGACATCTGTGCAGTGACAGAGACCTGGTTCAAGGCTCCAGAGAGTACCCCTGCATTACCAGGCTATAATTCATACCACACCTTTCAGCCACCTAACCTGGACCGAAACACTAAAGGCGGAGGCGTGTCCATATTCATTAAGGATATCCACACCTCCAGGCTAGTTGCTCAGCATAATGCATCCGAGATTATCCAATTGCAACTAACTCTGGGCAAGACCGCAATCCAAATTGTAGCTTGCTACAGATCCCCCACCATGCCCCAGGATTCCCACTCATTTCTTGATAAACTGGAAAATATTAGGGTGCAACCTAACACCCTAATAATGGGCGATTTCAACTACCCCACCATCAACTGGGAAAACTACTCGTATACCAACTCTTGTGCTCAGC
Source organism: Protopterus annectens (assembly GCF_019279795.1). NCBI lineage: Eukaryota > Metazoa > Chordata > Ceratodontiformes > Protopteridae > Protopterus > Protopterus annectens. The sequence goes on from NC_056749.1 coordinate 121,737,766, forward strand.
GTTTTCTAGAATTCATAAATTCCAATGCCTTGGATCAACTTATCCACACCCCCACCAGGGGCAGCAATATCCTAGACCTGGTTATTACCAACATGGGCAACTGGTGCTCCACACCAGAGATCAATTCCTCGTTGGTCAGATCCGACCACAAGCTAATCACCCTAGACATTGACATCCCTCCCACACACCCCCATTAGAGAAACCACCGTAAAACATTTCTCCAAAGCCAACTTCACGCTTAAGACAGAAGTGGCAAATTTCACGGCACACATGCTGACTGTCAATAGAGGTATGACTGCTGAATCCTACACAAATGCACTTTATAAGCACTTATATCATGCATGGATCGTGCAATCCCTAACAAAACCAAGATGCTATCCTCCAAAAAAAGGAAGCCAATCTGGTGATCCCCTGCCATAAACAAACTCTACAACAGAAGAAAGAAACTGTTGCAAAAAAAAAAAAAGATTAAAGCCCCATGATTGGAGAAACACCCCGGTCAGCCTCAGTAAGAAGCTGAGATCCCTCATAAAATCCTCCAAAGCTAGTTATGAAAACAAAATTACCATTGACTCTAAAGACAACCACAAAGCATTTTATAGCTATGTCAAGAATCTCAGTGGCAGCACTCAGATCTGCTCTGAGTTACAGCACAATGACACTAAATATACAGAACCAACTGATATTGCCAACATCCTGGCAGATAAGTTCAGTGCTAACTTTACCCACCTCTCATCCCCTAAAGGGCCCATCTCTATACCGGAAGAATGCAAAGTTCCTGTAATCATGGCTGCACAGGTAAAAAACACACTCTCCAAAGCCAAGAACACAGCATCCATGGGACCTGACAACATTCCAGGCTGTGTTCTACATGAACTACAGAACGAACTGGCACCCCACCGAAGTACCATGTCCAATCATAGCCTCACCTCAGGCTGTGTGCCTTCTTAATGGCGCACAGCGACGGTTATCCCACTCCACAAAGAGGGAGCCACCACGGACCCTGAAAACTAGCGCCCCATTAGCCTGGTCTGCAAGGCTATGTAACGTATCATCATGGAACTTAACAATGACATTGGTAATCTCCAAACTCAGGACCCCACCCAGGTCAGGTTTGTAAAAGGAAGTTCATGTCTCCTAAACCTGATAGACTTCTTTGAAGCAGTCACCAAAGCCGTAGATGAGGGTAAGGTGGTTCACATAGCCTATCTATATCTCACCAAGGCTTTGGACACCATCCCACAGTCTGGAATTATAGATAAACTCACTAAACTAGGTATAAATCCCTATGTCACAAGATGGGTTGGCAACTGGCTCACTGACAGAGAACCCACACTGTGAAAGTAGCAGACTTCAAATCCAACTTCAGACCAGTGACAAGTGGAGTACCAAAGGGTTCAGTCCTGGGTCCTCTCCTGTTTGATATCTACTTCTCTGAAGTACAGGCTAACACAGAATGTCTTTGGCTAACGAAGTTTGCAGATGACTACAAACTAGGAGCCATAATCAAAACTCCAAAAGATGTGAGCATCCTGCAAAAGGGCCTCACTTATGTAGAGTAAAAACTTTGATTAACCTATACCCCTATCCATTCATTCCGTTTTTCAGTACAAATCATAACTGTCACAGTACTGTTTCTATGTTATGCTTCTGACAGTCTTTTGTCAGCTATGGTGGTTGTGGGTTTCGGTAAGTGTCCAAATAATCCATAGCGTTTCACTGCATGTAAATCTTTTCTGTAATGTTTTTCTCTTACCAGTCATCATTGCAGTGGTGATGTGTTAAGTGTACAATTTCCTTTCTGCAGTGTCTTTTGCTGCTCCATTCCATTTCATTATCAGCACACTTCCACAGCTGACCGTACAAAATTACATTATGAGTGATATTGTCTTGCTCATGTACTCTTACATTTGTTTGTCATCTATGTGTGTTTTGCCCTTTGAAAGATTTCCCAGTTTACTGTCTGCCTAGTAGACGTCTGTTGTGAATTGCTGTGCTTAGCTACTTTAGGAATGCTTACTGCTACTAATATGCATTTCTGTCTCTGGCAAACTTCATAATTGTTGGACTAGAAAACAATGATTTAGTGACCAGTATGAACACAGGCAATGCTAATGAGACTAACAGAAATGGCTGTCAGAGATGCTCCTTTCACGATATGTTGCATACAGGTCTGCATTCTTCCTTGTGCAGCGGTAAAAAAGACCTAGCACAAACTCGAAATCTCTGCTCATCTGTTTTCTCCAGCAACTGCACAGTCTTAGGAAGCACAGTTTGTTAATGCACTTAATATTTTTAAGAAGAATTGTAGTGTACTTTGTCAGCTCATTGCTTTTCCCAGTGTTGCACAGAAACCGCTGCATCACCTTGACTCCTGTCTTTCATACACTTCAGCCACATCTTATGTGCGGTTTGTGTTGTGCGTTTAGTCTTCCCATTCAGTTCATGTGGCAGTTGTTTTCCTTGTGTAACACTGCTTGCTTTAGTTACATATGTAATGCATGAGTGCCACAATCAAGGACCATAAGATTAATAAACTGATTAATGAAAAAAGGCATGTTTGCTTTCCTTGTGTCCATTTTTTCACGCACACTTGGCTCGTTAGTTTAGCCGTACTGTGCCTCACGTTTACTTAGTGCTAGATTATGTATCTAGTGGATATGGAGCTGAAAATTCCAAGTAGCCTACTTAGTGTTTCAATAGCACAGGATTTCAAACTAAAGTAGAAGTAGAAACAGCAGGCCTATTTCAAACGTGAGAGCCTAGAGCTTCAGCCCCATTGCTTCCATTTTTTATTTACTTTATTACTGGGAAAGTCCGACTGGAAATAAAATCCCTTTTCAATGGATACCCATAGTTACATATACAAAGTTATTATAAAAATGTGCGAAACCTCTATTAAAGCAAAAGCATGTATAACTTTATGAGAGAGACATCTCAACATTTAAAACAGTGAATTAACTGCACTGTCCAATACACATACGTTGAAGTGAAAGGCAATTTAGGTGGTTGCACTGTACAATACAGATACTTCAAAGGATTTTTTTTAACATGAAATATTACCTAACTGCAGATTAGGAGGTGAAGGATCACTAGTTGTATAAGCGCTTGTGTGCATGTACATGTACCCACACACACACACACACACACACACATACACACATGTATAATCTATTTCTTCTCTATTATGCACACACTTGTATACAGTACATAGATAATGTACTTCTGATTTCCTTTTCCTCATTTTTTTAATGAAAGGGCATATAACATTTATTTATTTGTTTGTTGTATTTATTTATTTAACATTTGTTTACCAGGAAAGTCCGATTGGGAATGAGCCTGTTTTCAGAGGAGGCCTGAGGAGAAACGCTCTAGATGCATGCCTTTGGAACATATGCATGCTGAAGTAAAGTCAGCTGTCATGTTTACAATCAGTGGTTGCATTTCCTTTGTAGACTAGTAAATGCTCATGTGCTCTACCTGTAAGTCCCGACTCAAAAGTCAATGGAAAATGTCTATTCCTATGCATCTGTTCTGCAGGTATGCATCCTCCTCTGGAAAGGGGTCACAGGAAAGCATAAAAAAACCTTATAAACATTATCATTGCACCTAGTTGATTGGGTTACCAACTGTCTCACTTCCTGTAGAGCAGACCTGATTTGGGCAGTCCTGTCCTGGGGGACATGAAAACGGTAAATTTGTTTACAAGAAAAAAAATATGTCCTGACTTTTCTCTAAATGTCACAGAGATCTTTGATACCACATTTAAGTCACTTTAATATATAAAGTAGTGTAAACAACCAATGTTTAACGCTTAGTGTTTCAGTACTGTGATGCTATTTATCAAAAGTCAGAAGAGGTGACAACTGCCTTTGAACTGACTGATTTAATTGCTTTGTTTTGCCAAGAAAAGGCATGTCTACATTGGAAGCAGCAGTGAGTTAGTTGAGGTTCTCTTATTTGCAATGAAGACAGAAGAAAACAGTGTCATGCTTATCTGTCTGTTTTATAGCAGCTACCAAACTCTTGACATAAGCAGGACTAATTGCCCATCTAAGATTGTCAGCAATACCTGACAGGGTAAACTACAGATTTCTTTTTGTCTGTGACATGTCATGCAGGCAGAAACAAATTCCTCTGTAAAGTATCTGAGAAGTTAAGCTAAAGAAAAAAAAAAGGACAGGCTTTTCCTTCCTTTGATTCCAAGGCAAGGAAATTAAAATTTTATAAAGCACAAGTGGGTTTCTGCTACCTACACAATACTGGAACCATGTTGTAGGGAGAAAAGCATCCTAAAGGTTGAGTTAAACTATAGGAAAAGGTGGAGTTTTCCTTTAAATATTCTGAATCTGAGATCGCTGTAGGTCAGAGTGGGTGAATACTGTAAAATAACTTAGACCTGGAATTAGTCTGCATTTCACTAGTAGCTGTCATTGGAATTTCAACAGGCAGCCGTTTTGAGTGTGCAGCATACATAATGATGATTTTCAAGCCATTTGTCTTTTAAGGACTGACTCTTGCATTTTGACAACTTTAGTAACAAGTATCTGTTAGTTACTGTAATTGTAATATTAAACTAATATCTCGGTACTGTACATGTACCAAATTTAGAAGTGTTTAAGTTGAAGATTGTGGCAGTATTGAATTATCAGAAAAAACAGTAGACAAAATGGAATACTACTGACGTGACCTGGACTTATTTCTCCATGTATATAAGTAAGCATGGTAAGTCTGCTGAACAGAAAAGATTGCCATTTAGTCTTGGTTAAGAAAAATTGCATTTTAATTCCAGTGACATGTGAAATGTTTCAAAAGTGATTGTAATTTTTGTATTAAAAATTTTTATTGTTTCAGCAAATTCAAACTTTTCATATGCAGTAATTTCGAAGTACCATTTGAACTGTTGGATGCATAAAAGGAAAACGGTGATTAATTTAAAATTGTGGGATTTTGCTTCTATCTCTAAAGCCAAGTGTCAAAATTCAGTAATACTGAAAACTGATTTTGCAGACGTTTAAAACTAAGAAATGAAAAGTCACTAGTAGTAGTTCTTGTATGGGAGAAATTCTCTTGCACTCCCCAGGTTGAGAGCTGTGTCCCAGCCAATTTTGTATGCTGTTTTTTAGATGATGCATGCTTTCAAAGTTAGAAGTAATGAAGCACTGAGATAGGAAGGGGTGCAAAGAAGCTTACCCTGCTGAATAAGAGGGATTCTAAAACATGTCTTAGCCAAAATGCAATACTGATGTACTTAAAATACGAGAGTGCTTCCTGAAATGATTATGCAGGTGTTCTTTGTAATTTGACAAATAAGATTGAACAATGTTGAGTATTTATTTGAGGTCCTCCCATATCACTTTTGCTGTACAAAAGGGATTTCCTGCCAAGGATAGCTCAATATCCGGCCAGTATACCAAAGTTGTTGGATATTACAGGCACTGTAGTTCATGCTTATACTCCCTGCATAAGACATGGGGCATAAAGATGATGTAGAGACACAAACACTCAGAACTTCTTTGCCACCAGTTTAAATGCCATTGTGTAACATAGGTCTGAATGCCCATCTGCTGTGCTGGTTATTTAGTCATATAAGTGCCCTATTGGGGTTTATTCTCTGCCTTTTCATTTTTATAGTGTACTTGTGTTCATTTCCTCCAAGAAGAGAAAATAGTGTGGTAGGCAGATTCCCTTTAAGGACCACCACAACTGATGTCTTTTTTTACTTGGGCGTTTCCCACGACTATATGCAGTGCTCTATATCTGTCATGCTTTTGTCCCTAAGACCTGACGTAGTAACTTATCTTCCTTGTGCACATATCTTGAAAACCAATGACTTAAGCTGTTGGCTCAGCATGCCAAGATAGAATCCTCCCATCCTCAGGGTCAACCATCTGTCAAGAAGAAGGCCAGAAAGACTAGGCCTGATCTGGTTGTTGTTCACCCTACCCGAGATATCTCTCTAGAAGCTAGTGAAAGCTCTGAAGATTGTCCAGTGCTTGCCTTTGATTCCTTTGCTGTGAACCTGTTGGATGCTGGCATGGACCCAAACTCTCACATGTTCTCAAGAGAGTTTTCCAGCATCTGCTCCAGATATTAAGGGGGAATGTCGGCTGATAACATTTGAGGGACTGAGGGGAATTCCTCAGATTTTAGTGAAGGAAGAGATTCCTACTATGATTAATGAATCCCACTAAGGGTCTGAACCAGAGAGAGACCTTAGGGTGGACGTCCCAATCAAGAAAAAGGCAGAAAACTAAACATGTTACTCTGCTAAATATCCCCAACATGAATGGCGGGATTTTACCATCAGTGCCTTAATGGTCTTGAAGCCTGCTCAAAGGGCGTCAGTCCCTGCCTCTTCCTGCTCTTCCACTCCAGTTGAGAGGCTTAGGGAATTGGATTCTTGGGAGGAATCCCTTGTTACTCCTCTAGACTATGGTTCACAGGAAAAGGATTCTTTGAGCCCAGTGTTTCCCTTGGAAGAATTATCCTTTGAGATACTATTGCTCATATGATGGAGTGATTTAAATGTGATTGCTCCTGGGTCCTTGACATTCAAGAGGTATTTTGTGCATTTACAGGTGGAGTCTCCTCAGCTGTCTGCTCTTCCTTCTGTTTTGGCAACACTTTTGGACACCTTTTCTGCTGCCTCTGTATCTCTTGATTCTCATCCTCCAGCTCCTAAGAAGCCTGATGGGTTCTACTGAAGATTGCAAATTTTTGTACAAGTGCCCTTCTGGCTGATCCTTCAGTGGTTTTAGTTTCCACTGATGAGCCTTCTAAGCTTTAGCCATCTACTAAGCTCCTTCCTTGTGATAATGACAGTCAAGCTATTGAAAGGTTGGGTGCAAAAGTATATGCTTTCACCACCTTGTACTGTAGGGCTATTAATTACCAAACCCTCATGACCAGATATGGTTTGGCTCTTCTTTCTGTGGTAGTTAAGGTGGTTTCTGATCTGCCTGTTTCTGATGGGAAGGCTTCAACTCTTCCATGGTGAATCTACTTCCCAGGCCGGCTGTCACTTCATAAAATGCAGCCACGATGCAGCTGATGCCTCTTTCAGGACAGCTGCTTTTGATTCTGTGAAGAGACATTATTCTTGGCTAAATCTTCAGGCCTTACCTGATCATATTAAAGCCAAGCTAATGGATGCTCTTTGGATAACAAAAATCTTTTTAGGACAGCTGCTTGTTGACCTGTTTAAGTCTCTCCAAGATTAAGGTAAGGCCTTACAGAAATTCAAACATGTTTTTGTTTCCCCTATCTTCACATTTCAGCAGAATTACCATTCTAAGTCCATCTTTGTCCGTAGGCAGACTTGCAAACTTCCCAAATGTAAGAATGGATCTAGTTGTATTCTGCTAACAGATCCACTCAGAAGCCTTCCTTTGAGGACAGGCCTGTCTCCATTTGACATTTAGCTGCCTCTTTCCCTTGGACAAGTTCCCTTGTCTCGCCGCCTTTCCCTGTCTCTTCCAAATTGATATCGGTTCATCTCAGTCTCCTGGGTTTTGTCTGTTATTCATCAGGGGAATTTCATGGTTTGAAATCCCTTTCTCCCCTTTCAGGCATTACACAACCTTTTCAAGAACAGCTTCCTCATTTTCCAGAGGTTTTGCAGTCCCTTTTGGATCAGGGACACCATTCAGCCTGTTCCACCCACCCAAGTGGGACAGGGGTTTTACTCCAGAATGTTTCCTCAGAAGGAGGGTATGTGGAGAACAATTGTGGATCTTTCTCTGCTCAGCACCTTTCCCAAGGTCCCTTCTTTCTCTTTCTCTTCTGACTTTGTTTCTTCTTGTTTTTCCCCAGGCCTTCTTGATTTATGTAGACCTCAAGGATGCATATCCCCATTCACCCTCTGTTCAAAATTTTTTTTACATTTCTCTGTTTCTTCCTCTCATTTTCACTTCTCTGCTTTGCCCTTTGGCCTTTCAGCTGTCCCAATGGTATTCATCAAATACCTCACTCCTGTCATTGCTTTTTGCAGGCTTTAAGGAATACAGATTTTCCTCTGTCTTGATGACCTGCTCCTCCTCCCAGTAGTCTATTGCAGGATCTCCATTTTACCACTTGCCTTTTACAAAGTCTGGGATTTGTCTCCCTGCAGAACATAAATATAAACATTACCAGAAGTCAAGGTAACCTGGATAATATCAAATTGTGAATTATCGGCATAACTACTGTTGAGGTTTTGAACAAATTAACTTTTTTTATTTTTGTAATTTATTTTCATCTACATGAGTAAACAAATAACTGCAGTTCTAGATTTTGATAGTAAACCATTTCAAAATCCATTTTAAAGCATCACAATGAATGAATGCTGCTAATGTAAATATTAATTTATCCTTAATAGTTTGTCATTTACAGTTTTGTAGTAAAACTTACGCTTCCAGAGATATGAATGTTTGTTTGAACTGTAAGGTAATAACTTCATTATTTTAAAGGCTCAAGCCACACCCACTGAAGTTAAACACATACACTCAGAGTTGTACTGGGGGGAATTAGTTAAGAAGGAGGTAAGACCTGAGGATCGTGGATGCCATTCTTCATGATTGAAAACATTTTTTGAATGCTTCAGCATCCCCCAGTTAGCTGGACAGCATGATGCAGTGCCTGCTATTCTTGCCAGTGCAGGTGTATGCTTCCAAATACCTGCTGTCTTTAACTCATCCACTCCAGTGGAACTCGGAAAGTTTGCACTGTAACTTCCAATGGGCAGAGCCTAAGCCTTTTGACAGAATCAAATTGTGTCCTCACTCACATTTCAAACAAATGTACATGTCTCTGGAATCATAAGGCTTATGAAAGAAGTATAAATGGCAAACCATTCAGCACAAACTATTTTATAGTGGTAGTATTCTTTATAGTGGTAGTATTCTTTAAGTTTTAGGCCTTAAACTAAATTTTGTAAGTCACATTAAATAAAAAACGAATTAGGAAATAGAAACACTTTAATAACAAACAAAGCTTTTGGGATGTGCCCTTCAGTGGTCAAACAATAAAATTCATTTAATTTTATACTAATTTAAATTAAAACGTGACACAGCCAACCAATAATTGCAAAAAGTTAATAACATATTAAAATATCTACAAACCATGCATAAAACATTTAAAAATGTATTAAACTAAATCAGATACAAAATTCTCATATCTGCATCTGTTTTTTCACCAAAAGCGGTTTATTTATTGCATTATTTAGTCCTGAAAAAACATTGGCTTTGCAGCCTAATAATCCATTTATATTCTACTAATTCTAAGGTATTGTTTATATCTCTGCCTCTATAGGTCCTATGAACAGTTTCCATTACTTTAAACTTATTCATGTTTAATGTTTGTATCCATTATATGTTTAGCTAATGCATTTGTTTTTATACTTCTATGACTGTCCGACTTATGCTCTATTGTTCTATCTTTTAACTAACGCATACACTTCCCTACATAAAAACATGGACATTCTGTGCAAGTTCCTAAATATACTACTGATGCAGTATTAACAAGTTGCCTAGCAATAAAAGTTATATAATTTATTTGTGACGGGGTGTGAAAAATATGCCATTTCACTTGTATTTCCACAGCAGCTGAAGTTATGGCATGAAAAAGTACCAAACTTCGTCACATTCATTTTTGTGTTAATTCTTTTAAAATCTTTATAACACAGTTTTCTCCTCAAACTTATACATTTCCTATATACAAATCTGGGTTTTAAACCCACTATATTCTTGCATAGCCATCAATATTCTCCAATTCTTACTAATAATGTTTGTTACATCTTTAGTTTTAAAGTTGTATGTAGTAATATATCACATTTCTGTTGAGTCATGTGAATTATCATTTGTATCACTATTCTGTTTGTGAAAATATGGGTGTGCTGGTTGTATTCTGTTGTTCATTACGTATTCCATACTTTCAGATATCAATTTCTCATTATAGACTCTATCTTTAAATTCTTGGGCCATTTCTAATAATTGCTCCTTACATCTATCATCATCTGTATTTAATTTACTGGCTCTAGTGAATTGTGCCTTTAATATACCTTTAAATACATGTGCAGCATGTATGCTTCTTATACGAGTGTATCTATTCACTTGTGTTTCTTATACATACTAGTTTTAAGCATTGATGCTGACTTGTCTGTCTTTACATCCAAGTAATAGTATTATTAGAGTAATTCATTTTAAACAGTAAAAACTCAGTAGATGCATTCAAATATTCAATAAAATGTGATAACAGTTGTTCACCACCCTTCCAAATAAAAAACAGTCCTCAACAAAGCGTAAAAATAATAATGCATTGTCTCTGTAGATATTATTAGAACTGTATACAGATTCATTCTCCCACTGGTTTAACACCAGATTTGCATAAGTGTTAGCCGTGGGTGTGCCCATTGCAACACCAGAAACTTGTATTTATTTATTTATTTATTTATTTGATGTTTGTTTTCCAGGATAGTCCATTGGGCCACAAAGAGCACATTTTCAATGGAGAAATCTCCAGAAAAACACAAATACATAATACAGAAAGTACAAATCTGTGGTATACATTTCAGTTAAACATTACAGTGTTAGAAAAGAACAAATCGTAAACATTTCAGTGTAAGTAAAAAAACAAATCAAAGACATTTTGAATTACAAAAAATGCATAGATTAAGGAGAAAAGGAAAATAAAGTTTTTTTTTTTTAATTACATCAGGTACATTAAGTTGTTGGTCACATAGATTGCTAGTGATGGAGAATTGTAGGAGGCCTTGATAGATAGGTGAGTGAGTATGAAAATCTGGCAAGAAAGTGCAGTTAGAATTAGGTAGGATGGGAGCATGAACATTTCCATTGTGAAGTAAGATGCGAGTACAGTGAGGTTTTAAACAAGGAGAGACTGCTAGTTGTGTGGATAGGAGAAGGGAGAGAGTTCCAAAGGTGAGCTAGAGAGGAGGACATCAGGTGATTCCCAGCTGGACGTGTGGTTTTGTGCAGTTTAATAAGGTTTTGGGAATTGGTCTCAGAAGTTGGTCTGGTTTGTGCATTTCAAAGGTGTTTGCTAGTGAGGGGCAGAGAGATGCGTTCTGAATGTGTTTATGTGCTTGGATGAGATGGGTATAAGTTAGTAAGTTAGGTAACTCTAGCCCGCCTAATTGGTGGAGGGAATTGCAGTGGTGGGAAGAGGCTCTGTGACCTGCAACAAACATGGAAATTTTGTTATAACAAGATGAGTTTTGTTCTGAGGTAAGATTGTAGGTTGGTGAGGATAGTTGCACCATATCAAAGGGAAAGGATAAAGTATGTATTGGCTAGTGTAATCCTGGTTGAGGGAGAGATGAAGTGACGACGGTAAAGCATGCAAAGTTTTTTATGAGTTTTTTTTTTTAAATTACATGTAGCTGCTTATCAAATTTTAATTGATCATCAATGGTTATTCCTAGTAATTTTGCTTCAGAGACGACGTCTAGAGGAGTATTATTTTTCCTGGTGAGTATGAAGGATTGTGTATCTATGGAAGAGGTTTTGGAGGCATTGAATAGCATAAGTTTTGTTTTGGTTGCATTAAGGGCCAGATGGTTGTCTAGCATCCACTGCTCAGTAGAAGAGAAAGCGGCTTGTGTAAGATTGTTAAGAGTTATGATGGAAGGGGAGGAACAAATTGTAGTGGAATCGTCTGCATATTGAACAAAGCTAGAGTTTGAGATGGCTTGGAAAAAATCATTTATAAATATGTTAAATAGTAGGGGCCCTAGAATGGAACCTTGGGGAATGCCTGTTTATGTATTAAGGAAGGGTGAGGTAGCTTTTTTCCATTTTACTCCCTGTTGCCTGTTTGTGAGCTAGCTTGAGAACCACTGGGTAGAGGAAGGGGATAGGTTAAGTTTAGAGAGTTTGGTTAGAAGCAGGTTGTGGGAAATGATGTCAAATGCCTTAGAGAGGTCGAGGAGAAGAGTGGATATGAAGTGACCAAAATCACAGGCTTTGATTATTTCTAGAAAGGAGAGAAGGGCAGTGGAGGTACTATGACCTGGTCTAAAGCCATGTTGTGTGGTGGTAAGAAGGTGATTATTAATGAGATAGGCTAAGAGTTGTTGGTGTACAACACTTTTCAAGAAGCTTAGAAATAGGGGATAGGATGGCAGTGGGGCGGAAGTTAGTAATGTTGTTACTGCCGCCTTTGTGGAGGGGAATGATAAAGACTTTCTTCCAGAGTTGGGGGACCTGGCATTCTACGATTGACCGATTAATTAGTATACTGACAGAGAAGGCTATTTCTTGTGCAGCTATTTTTAGGAAGTAGGAGGGAATTTCTTCAGGGGCATTGGAACCAGGCTTTAATTTTAGGAGAAGTTTGTTTTACAGTAGATATGGAGATGGGTTTGATGGAGAAAGGTGGTGGTTGAGGGCAGGGGTTGTTAGGGGAGATAGGAGTGGGTATGGGTTGATGAGAGGCCAGTGAGTTGTTGGTTAAGGAAGATGTTAGTTTGCTGATGGAGTCAATGAAAAAGGAGTAAAATTGGGTAGCTAAGTCCAGGTCAGTTGCATCTGGGTTGGGGCTAGAGTTTACTGTTTTACCAGGGTTGATGAGAGATGAAATTCCTTTCCAAAATACCTTGGGATTGGTATTGTCGTTAGTTTGGACGGTAGTGAAATGTACTTTGCGGTCAGAGGCTATGAGATTTTTTACTTTGTTTTGTAATGTTTTATATTCAGTGAGGGTGACGGGGGGGGGGGTTATTTTTGTGGTATCGTGTCCAGGCTTTGTCGAGTAGATGCATGGTGGCTAAAGTGTTTTTGGTTAGCCAGGGTATGGAGTTACTTTTTGTAAGTTTAGTTTTTAGTGGGGCAAATAAGTTGAGTAGATCTATGAAAGTGGTGTTGAAGCAGGAAAGAGCATTGTCTAAAGGAAGGGTTTTTAATGGGTTCCAGTTGATGTTTTTTAGTGTGTTAGTGAAAGTTTCAGGATTGAAGTTTTTTAAGCAGCGAGTAGAGGTGTAGGAGTGGGTTAGTTGCATAGAGGAGGGGAGGCAATGGGCGAAAGTGGGGAAATGGTCTACTTGTGCGTCTGGGAGAATGCTACTGTCTGAGATATAGAGAGGGTGGGATACCAGAATCCAGTCTATGATACTTCAGTAGTGAAGTTGTTAGTTGGTCTGGTGGTGGATTTGATTAGTTGTGTAAATTTGTATAAGTTAATACAGTTCACCATGAAACATAAAAATGTTCTTAGTACTATTTCAAAATATTCTCAATTTTCCGGCCTATCATTGCAGTATTAGTACATAAAAAATCTCATAATGCATTAATCCCATATTAATTCGGAATAACTGTGAATAACGAATTTATCTCGAGTGACCAATAGGTAATTATTTTTCTTATACCAGGCATAGAGTTTGTTTAGAAAATCTCCTGTATCCTTGATATAACTTGCACATTGAGGTAAATACTCACTTAAAACTTTTTGTACATAGAGATAGTGGTTCCGTGAGCCAACCCTTCCCCGTGACTATAGGTCTCTTTGTTCGGTTGGTCACGGATTTATGTACTTTTGGAATACCATATGCTTTGGGAGTCGCAGGACATGGGATGGTTAAAAAAAAAAAAAAAAAAAAATTGGACAAATCTAAGTCAGTATCTCCTAGTAACTGCATATCATAAATGGACATATTCACTTCAGTAAGATATTTCTTTAAATCACTGTTAGTAATTCTTTTAAAAAAACATTGTCATCAGATAAAAAGTCATGTATTGCATTCATATAATCGACTCTTTTAAACAGTACTACAGCACCCCCTTTGTCCACTTGTTTTATCGCTATGTCTAGATTCTGACATAAACTACATAATGCTTTATATTCTGCATATGTAATATTATAGTCTTTCTTAGTTTTCTTTACTTAAATATTATATAAAGTTCTCAAATCTTGTTCACAGACAGCTAAAAATGCATTCAGAATCTGGCAATATTTGGGTACAAAAGTGCTAGACCTCTTACATGATTTCTATGTTCACATGTTGCATTTTTCTTACAAAGATATTTAAGTCGGTTAGTGCTTCCACTATTGACTCCATTGTATTGGGTATAAACTTAGCTTAGTACATTCTAAGCTGTCATTTTGGAAATTGATTTATGACTTTAGTTGGCAGCAAACAAGATCTGAGGGAAGTACCAGTGCATCATGGGATAGGGAGCAGGCCATGAGCTGGCTGAAGACCTTGAGCTTTTGCGTCTGGCCAAGTCGGAGCCGAGGATTGGCTCCGAAACCCATCAGTAAGAATGAAGGCGAGATGAGCAACTCACATGGAACTTTATGGTGAGCACATAACTTCTTTTTTTTTTTTTTTTTTTTTTTTACAAAATCTTACCAAGATGACACTGATATATAGACTATATTTTATGTAGCATATATCACGGACAGAAGTAGGTTAAAACATAAAAAAAGACAGCTGGGTGCACAATTCTGAAGATGATTAAAAAAAAAAGTGCTCCATCCTGGTAGGTGCAGTGGTGCCAGCATTGGAAAAAATGACAGTGTAAAATCCTCAAGACATGGAAACATTCCTACAATGGTGTTAGGCCAGGCTCAGGGGGAAGATGGCCCCATGTTGTAAAAGGAAGTGGTAGTCCATAAAAATTACAAAAACTGACAGGCCAAAAAAAGCCATAAAGATGCTAGAGTGGACTACTAAGGATAAGAAAAAAAATATGTATTTGTTATTATGCAAGAAGCCCAGCATTTCCAGACAGAAGAGATATACAAAAAGATTGAGAGAAATTAAAGGAAAGAAGAATGTTTACACAAGAAAAACTGTGAAAAACTTCAACTGTAAATTTTTGTTCATTAATACAATAGATACATGAAAAATATTCTATAGACCAAGAAAACCCTAGGCCGTTTGGAAAAAGAAACAACTGAGAAAGTGTGAAAATATTAAAAACAAAATGTAGAGATTTTTGAAAGGTATAAAAAAGAAATGTAGACACAGGAAAGAGAGAGATCTGATATGATGCATTATTTATGCAAAGGAGAAAGCCAAATTAATTAATACAAAAAAAACTGCAAAAATATCGAAGAGAAATACTGGCAAAGGCATCCACATATAGAAATTTTCACTCAAGGATAGTCTCAGCCAAAATCATGATTAAGGGAATATATTAGGCCTTGTTCTTTAACTATGGTTTCCCAGAATCATTTTAACTGACCAAAACTACATTGTAATAACCAAAATAAGCTGCAAGTCTACTGACATCTAGACACCCAGAAGGCATGTAGTTATAAAAGCTCTGAAAGGCATTTTAGTGTTTTTTCCCAACCTTTTGATTCAATGAAGGCATAAAAATCATCCATAAGGAAAGAAATTCAGTCATACTTTTTTATTTGAGGAGAAAATGAGTTGTATCCAAAGATTAATGCTCAAATTTATCTAGAAAGCAGTACACAATAAACAAGAAGACAAATTCATGTGGTGATACATAAATCAAATCATGAAATAGTACTTTACCTTCCCTACACCACCTTTCAGAAAAGGTAATCGTTTTCTTTGTATCCTGTTGTTAAATTGGAATGAAAATTAAGGGACGAATGACCAAACTCATGTATTTCAATTTGCTGCAGGTGTATGTATACTTTAAATGTATACACAGGCATACATACACACACAAACAGCATTCCTTCTCACCCCTTTCCACAAAAGGCAGCCACCTTCTGTGTACCCCTCTAATGTCAAACTTGTACAAAACTGAAAAACAAAACAGGTTTTCGGTCAGCAATGGAATGATTCTTTTCCCTCCCACTGAATATAGGCACCTGTATATGCATCTGATTGATTGTGAGGAAAATGAAAAAAAATTACAGTAATGTTTCCATCTTTTTATTTCTAGACAGCACACTGTTTATTTAGAAGCTTAGTTGATCCTCTATACACCTCTCTGCAGTTTGTGAGAAAGTTAAAGAAAAAAATGACCACACTGTTCCTCAACCTAATACAGAAATAGTTTGCTCTGAGGTTTGGTAGGAAAGTTAATGAAGTAAAATGATTAAGGAATATTACCTGAATCCCAGCAAAGAAAACATCAGACAAAACAAATATGAGCTAGGGAACAGACAAAATGTAATATAGTATGTAAATCAATAAACACTTTCACTTTGATAGACTCTAAAGTTGAAGAGATAATGACATCATCCCCAGCTCCTCACACAAGCCGCAGGAATCTTCTGTGTACACCCCTGAGCAGGGCTTGGTTATAAACTAGGTGTGGCGCAGGGCAGATGCCACTACTATGCCTGTATCAAAATTGATTTATACAACCTAGCTGTGAAATGGATGTTCTGTGATGCATTGTATGCCTTATTGTTTTGACAGAGAACCTAAGCTGAGCAAATCAAGAGTCATTTAGTTTCATCCATAAAGCCCCTACCCCAACAGGCAGCTATAGCCACCTGTGTGTGTGTGTGTGTGTGGGGGGGGGGGGGTCTGTGTCTGTGTGTTTATGTATGTACAATTCAGACATCTGATAAAAAGGGGATGGCCATGTAATGTTATTCCCACAAACAGTATTCATACATTAATGTATTCTTAGTTGCTTCACGTGTTTCACATTAGTACCTCAAAGCCAGAATAATGAACAGGTAACAGCAGGTAAGTCATTTGCCTCTACAGACAGTCCTAACATGTATAGCTACTTTGTCATGTCCAGTTCATCTTATTTCACAGAAGTGCACATAAGTCCTGAAAGCCAGGTAGTGATTGTTTAAACTGTTGAACACAAAATCAGTTTCTTTCAAGAGACCGTTCCAAACACCACTCAGCAGTTGTGGCTTCTTCTGTATGCACTTCAGATATTTCTGATAAATGATGGCCATTTATTCTATTCCACCTCTGTTAACTTCCATGCAAAGAGCAGCAATACATTAAAGTATTCCAGTTTTTCATAGAAATCATGTTACCTCTACAAATGCACACTAGTCCTGCAAAACTAGATAGGGACTCAATAAAATGAGAAAACAAGAAGCTAAGTTACTATCTGTAGACAGCCACCTCACCTGTAGTTTTAGCTAAAAGTCATAGCCTTGTATTGCATTTGGAAAAGCTTGCTTTAAACAACCCCAGGGTGTGCAGTAACAAATTCCACCTCCATCCTCTAGGCAGTCAAGTCATACTCTGCATTATTTTTCTGTAAAGGTAGGTGATGTAATGTCCACTGGGAGGCTGCTGTCATCCCTGCTGTACCTACCACAATACCATTATGCTGTACACAGATGTGTTAGTAATAGCCAACATTGTATACATGGTGGGGGTGCTGTGGGTGAGTGGCAGTAGTCCACTTGCTGCATATAGGTATTCCTCTCTCACAATCAGTCATTCAAAGCCACACCCCAGGCCTGTTAGGAATGGTAAGGGATGTTTCAAGTAAGTTATGCTTTCTATTTCAGCTTTTTCCATGGAAACACTTTGAAGATAGAAAGCTGCTTCACAAAAATGACAGCAGTCCTGCAAATGCACAGCAGGGGTCAAAATTATGTCCAGATTTTAAATATTGATCCGATGATGTCATTTTCATTATTCCTTAACAAATGGGTTCGGATGCGACCCGGCCTCTTTTACCAGCTCATGGAACACTGAAACTCTCAAGCTCCTCCCTCACCACAATGCACTAGACACTTAATATCCTCAGATCTCATTTGCTGCCTTCGCATACAGACGTGGTCACTGTAAGCTCTCGAGTAGTGGTGTTTGCGAGTGAATTTGTTTTTCTATTGGCTTATCTATTTATTCCTTTTAAAAATGTTTCTACCTATGTATCCTCCCTCATCTTCTACACAACAGCAGAGTAACTCTTTAGTACCATAGTTGGCAATCCTTTTTTCTTTCCCCTTTTTGTACTTTCTGGTACATCCTTGCATTAACATCATTTTTAATTCTTCCCCTTTTCTCCCTTTCCCCTTACTTTCTCTCTTTAAAAGAAAACTTTCTCCTTTCTGTTGGTTCCTTAAGGGTTCATTATAGCTGAAAAAATTCTGGTTTTAAAAAATGTGCGGCCTGTGGCACACTGATGCATACTGTTGTGTATATTGTTGTGGCCTGGCACATTTAGTTTTTGCTAGTGAAATATGCAAAGCTTTCAACCCTAGGTCTTTAATTGATAGAATTGATCTTGAAAGGGTTACTTCCATCCACTACTTCTGAAGCAGCATTTGGGGCTCTAACCCCCTAAAAAAATGAGAAAAAAAGAGGCTAAAAAGCATTCCCTGGACCATGCATCCTCTTCAAGTCTAGGTTCAGAACATCTTCAGAAGATTTTAAAACCTTCAGATCCAAAGTCAAACTCTGTTAAGTCTAAATGGATCCAATCTCCTCTGCTCTTAGATCCGGTGTCCTACCATCTCCCTTCTCCTTTTCTGGAGAAGTCTCCCAAGCATCACCATTGTAGAGCTTGAACCGTAGTATCTTCCTCTCGTTCATCCAGAAATCTGGCAGAAGCCAACATGGACAGAATGATGAAATTCCTCTTGACACAAATTCATATGGGGGTTCTCCTGGCTCCTACCCCATTGGGTCCTGAGACCTTTGTGACTACTACCCCACTTATATTGTCTCCTTCTGCAATCTGACCTTTGGTTTTGGAGCACTCATATTCAAGGATCCTGGAGCCATCCACAAGGGATCCAAAGATCATGGTGTTTTCTACAGCTGTGTCTCTGAATGGATCAGCTCCAAGCACATTGGGGACAGATAACTCCCTAAGCCGCGGTGTTGGAGTCTACTCCGAGGCTGTCTGAGGCATCTCTGCCCCTTGGAGCAGTAACACTAGAAATAAACAAGCTACTAGAAAAAAGTCATCCAAGAAGCCCCCCCCCCCCCAGACCAGAGAAAGTCCAGAAGTTACTCAAGATTCTTATTAGTGCCAAAGAAAACAGGGGTCTGGAGACCAGTTTTGGATCTTTGTATTCTGAAAAACTAAGTCCAGTACACAGAGTTCCAGGGTGGTCATGATCCAGTCCATTATGCACTTTTTGCAAAAGGACGATTGGATGTGCTTTGTAGATCTTCAGGATGTGTACTATTCTATCAAAATGAACAGGCGCTCCAGGAGATGCCTACACTTCCAGCTGGGAGCCAGTCATTACCAACTTTTAGTCTAACCACAGCCCCCAGAGAGTTCACCAAATGTATAGCAGTAGTAGCAGCTCACTTAACCCTACAGGGATTCCGGGTGTTTTCATATTTGGACAACTGGCTCATAACAACTCGGACCAGGCAGCTCAGCTGATCCCTCAGGCATTGGGGTCAGTGTGTGCAGCGATAGTTTTATTTCCACTAGCAAGTTTTTATGTGAAAATTCCTCAGTGAACCCTAGCGACTCAATGGTTTGTTCTTCACCACCCTTTATCCAACCAAATCAAATATCTCAGATATGCAAGAATTACCTCCTATGGTGGATATACTTTGATCAGGTAATGCAAGGTTGCCCCTTTATTTTCTCTTAGCCTAGGGGCCATAGTTACCATGGATGGTTCCCAGATGTGGTGGTGGAAGGGGCATTTCTTGGGAAGAACAGTCCAAGGCATATGATCCCTCGAAGAGGCCAACATGCAAATAAATGTCAAGGAGATGAGAACAGCCCTGCTAGTGTTGCAGAGGTTTCAAGAATCTCTGTCCTCTGGAACTATTGCAATTCAGATGGACAATTAATTAGTGGTCTGATACATCAGCAAATAAGGAAGAACCGACTACCGACTATTATCCACTGTTTAGAGAAGCTATGAGATTGTGGCAGTCGGCGATCTCATCCAGTCAGTTTCTGATAGCAGTGCACATCCTGGGGAAATCCAGCATGATAGGAGACACGTTAAGCAGGTCCATTCTAATTCCTCATGAGTGGTCACTCAACATTAATATTGCTGAAAAGATTTTCCATTGATAGGGACAGCCTTACTGTGATCACTTTGCATCCCCCATCACCTACAAATGCAAGAGGTTCTTTGCCCTGATGCCCCCACTGGGGGAATCACCAAGGGATATTCATCTCCACAACTAGTCCCTTGGTCTCCTCTACGATTACCCCGCAGTACCCCTAATCCACAAATTTCTTCAGAAAGGATCTTTATTGAAGAGCACAATTATCCACATTGCAACTTATTGGCCTCATCAGATTTGGTTTTCCTTCCAGTGGCCTCTTCTGATTCGACCTCTGGATCCCAATTTCAGATCTTCTGTCTCACCTGATGGACATGATGCACCCAATATTCTCTGCCTAAAATTGACTGCATGGTATCAGTGCTTCCACTGATAGCCAGACAGTGCAGGCTGTCCTCCCCAGTCAGTCACATTCTTTTATCTTCCCACAAAGCTTCCACTAGAGGAATTTACAGGTTTTTTTTTTTTGGGTGCAGCAAAAAGACATTGACCCTTTTTCAGTACTGGTGCCTAAATTTATTTTAATGACTGTTTTAGCCTGTCTACTGTTAAAATACAATTAGTGTCCAGTTCCAATTTTTATTTGGGAGTAAGTAATTTACCTTTGACCTCTTCCAAACTTTGTAAAGCCTTTCTGAGCGGAACCTTTTTTCTTAGACCTCCATTAAAGGATCCCACTCCTCCGTGGGATTTAAATATTCTTTTACAGTAATTGACATAACCAACTTTTGAACCAGCAGCCTTTTTGGTGACCATTACCTCAACTGGAAGAGTTACAGAACTAAAAAGCCCTATCTTCTAAGCCTCTTTATTTAATTTTTCATAAAGATGGTTCATCCTTACAACCCAACCGCTTACTTCTTCCTATG
The DNA here is from genome assembly GCF_019279795.1 of Protopterus annectens. Taxonomy (NCBI): domain Eukaryota; kingdom Metazoa; phylum Chordata; order Ceratodontiformes; family Protopteridae; genus Protopterus; species Protopterus annectens. The sequence continues at coordinate 121,758,535 of NC_056749.1, forward strand.
GTGGTGTCAGAATCCAGCATTAATCAGGTTATCAACCTTCCAGTTTTGTTTCCAAATTTCTCAAAGGAGAGTACATGTTGCACCTTTTGGATGGTCGCAAACAATTCATTTTATCTACACAGAACCAAAAATTAAATGAAATCAGAACAATGTTGTCTTCTCCTTGGACTATAAATTAGCTAAACCATTTTCTAAAGTTACTTTAGCCAAATGGTTAACTGATTATATTACTTTTATTTATAATAAATTAGGTTTGTTCTTGCCTAAATCAGGAACAGCACATTCCACTAGATGTATGGCAACTTCTTCAGCTTTTTTATTCAGAACTTCATTGGATGATATTTGTGCAGCTGCAGCTTGGGCCTAATTCTCATAACTTTATTGCTTATTACAAATTGGATCTGGTCTGTAGGGGAAGAGCAGCCGTTGGCTCGGCTGTAATCAGGAATGTCCTTCCTTAGAGTTCTCCTGGGAGTTAGGTAGTTGGGGATTTTGTTGAGGAAGAATGAAAAATGATGTCAGATAAAGAAGTTATGCACACTGACCATAATGTTCCATCTGTGTTGTCCATTTTCATTCTTCCTCAATGGCCCTCCATCCAACCCCTTTACCATTTGACTTCTGGAAGGATTGAAAGATGCTGAAGGAACCAGTGTTCCTTTATTCGAGCTCCAGATGTTGTACCTTCATCTTTTGTGTCATACAGGGTTGAAGGGCAGCAAATAAGATCTGAGGGTTTTAGGGGTCTAGTACATTATGGGCAAGGGAGGAGCTTGAGAGTTTGTGTTCCACTAGCTGGTAAAAGCGTCTGAGTCTGATCCGAGGGTCAGATCCAAACCCATTTGTTGAGGAAGATTGAAAATGGACAACACAGATGGAACTTTATGGCGAGTGCATAATTTCTTTTTTTTTTTGTTTTATAAACTTAGAAAATTGCTAGAACAGGGTTTGCGCTAGCATGAATTTTCTGAAGAACATGGAGTTGAAATTGAAATGCCTATTATTGTATGTGGTAAAACAAGCATGTTCTGCAAAAATAAGTGACAGCAGCATACTAACCAGCCCCCAACCATTTAAAGGATCATGTTGCCTTACACTTGTCAATAAAAAATGTGTGTACACACACCTCTCTCTCTCTGTCTCTCTCAGTGTGTGTGTGTCTGTGTGTGTGTGTGTGTATGCGCACTTACCTCGCACTGTTGCCAGTCTTCTTTTTGAATTTTTTTATTTCTTCCTTTCTGCCACCTCTGACCTACCTGATTTAATGTCTTTGGAGGTCATGGGCAGGAGGCCAAAAAATAGGCACTAAAACTACAGGACCTCCTCCCTAGGTTACCTCTCTTACTGCTCTAGCAGGGGTGCTTTTCTGGTATTTATTTATTTTTAGTAAAGAAACTATTTCTTTACTATGCCCCGCTGCTAGAGTGGCACCCAAGGCGGTCACCTAGTTGGCCTATGCCTAAGGCCATCTATGAGTACAGGCAAATACATCCAGATGTGGAAAATTTTATAATACAAAAAATTAGAAAACAAAGGAGAAAAGTAGAAAAGAGGATTAGTAATGGAAAAGCTAAAGAAATAGAAGCTGACGTTATAGATTACCTGCGAAGTGAAGGATTTAGTGTAGAAAATCTAACACTGATAGCATCACAGCATGATAGAATAATGAATCCCTAAATTAAGGAAAAAAACAGTGTAGTGGGAAGCATCTGATTAGTTGCCATATGAAGATACTTTGGAGTCTTCAGTAGGAAACCAGCACAAAAGTTCAGTTGGAGTTGAACAGCAAGGGAAAGATCAGGAAACTGTGGCAACTCTGATACAGTCAGTGTTGTGGAGTGATGATAGGCCAGTGAGTTCCCGTATGGAAGAACAATGGATGGTATAGGGTAAAGCTGAAGTGAATGTGGCACAGGAAGAGTTAATGCATTCTGCTAGCCAAGTTGGTAAACATACTTTGCAATGTGGTTTTGATGCCTTAGAAGCATCTTGCAGGGCTGCTGTCACTGGGTCTGTTCTTAGAAGGCATGCTTGGCTTAAGGAACAAACCTTGACAGACCATGTCAAAGCAAAACTACTAGATGCACCATTAAACCAAGAGCATCTGTTTAGCAATAATGCAGAAGAAGTCCTCAAAAGAATGGAGGAAAAAGCTAAATCTATGAAAACTGTTAAAGATTTCTTACAAGTACAGCCACCTAGATTCAGTAGGCATTGGGCTTCTAAAAACTGGCATTTTCGCATCCCTCCCAGACCTTCAGTCCAAACCCAGGGGCAGCAGACCACCAAGACTGCGGTCTCAAGGTATGCACAGATTTAAGCAATGAAGTGCTCCCACCTCTAAAACAGGGAGTAGTAAGCCGCCATCCTATGGTAAAATCTCACAATGACTTATTCTTAATTCTTCCAAGCCTTGCCCAAGTACTTGCACCTTTAGGAGGGAAAACTTGTCCTGCATGCAAAAAACTGGGTGTGCATTACCCAGGACAGATGGGTCTTAAACATTGTTTCCCAAGGATACAGATTCCACTTATCCTCACTCCCAACCAAGCGGATGACCAGCCCTCCCCTCAAACCAATGTGCAGAGGCCCAAAAGCAAATAGTTTCTCTTCTCGGTATCAAGGCTATTCAGCCTGTCCCTGCAGAGCATAGGGGACAAGGGTTTTATTCCAGACTGTTTATGGTACCCAGAAAAGAAAACTCTTGGTGTCCTATCCTGCATCTGTCTATTCTCAACACCTTTCTGTTAGTTCCAAAATTTAAAATGCTTACTCTGCAGCAACTGCTTTCTATGCTAGCCAAGGACTCTTGGCAAGCAACCCTAGACTTATCTGCATATCACCATAAGGGAATCTTGCAGGAAATTCCTATGTTTCAGAGCAGGCTCTGTGCACTATCAGTTCTCTGCACTTCCTTTTGGCTTATCTACTGCACCCAGGGTATTCACAAAATGCCTAGTAGCTCCAGCCATTGCATATTGCAGGCAGAGGAGGATTCAAATTTACCCATACTTGGACGGTTGCCTGATTCAGGAGGACAGTCAGGAATTGCTACTACAGCACCTGACATTTGTAAAGAGACTTCTAACTTCACTGGGGTACACCATCAATGAAAAGAAATCACATCTGGTACCCAGCCAACAGATTGTATTCCTGGGAGCAAGCTTGAACACAACTTCCAGATGGCATTCCTCACTCCAGAAAAACAAATCTATTTGACAAACTACTTCAATCTACTGGCCACCAAAACCCAGCTATCTGCAAGAAAAATACTGCAAGCCATAGGGTTCATGGCCTGTTGCATTCTACTAATTCCATATGCAAGACTGCATATGAGGAAACTTCAGTGGTAATTAAAAAGTCTCTGGTGTCAACATTCCCAGGGCCTGAAAACAATGATTCCTATCATTCCTTGCCAAAGGACAGAGTTCCTTTGGTGGGCAGAGGCCTGCTATCACAACAAGGTACTCCCTTTCACTCAACCACCTGCTGCCCAAACCCTAACAACAGACGCATCAGACTATGCATGGGGGGCTCACATGGCAGGACAGTGCATACAAGGCAAATGGAGCTCAAAGCAAATGCACCTGCATATCAATCAAAAAGAAGTGTTAGCTGTACAGAATGCTATGACAGCCTTCAAAGGCTTTATTCTTCCAGGACAACTGTTGGTAAAGACCGATAACACCACAGTTATGTGGTACATAAACAAGCAGGGGACAACCCATTCCTACCCACTCTGCAGATTAGACATGGCTCTGTGGTACACAGCCTTGAACAACCAAGTGCACCTGCAAGCTCAATTCCTGCCAGGCAAACTAAATTCACTGGCAGACGACTTAAGCAGAAATCTCATGGACCCACACAAGTAGAAACTGGAACCCAAAATAGTCAAGCTTTTGAGGAACAGGTGGGGGGCACCAGAGGTGGACCTCTTTGTTTCCCCTCAAAACTATCAGTTGAGCAAATATTGCACCAGAACTCCCCACAGCCAAGCTTGGAAAATGGATGCCCTGTTCTTTACCTGGGAAAGCCTCTCAATCTATGCCTTTCCCCTTCTGGCCCTCCTCTCGAAGGTTCTACTAAAGATCAAACAGGACAAGCCAAAGACAATCCTGATTGCACCAGACTGGCCTCACCAGCACTGGTACCCTGTTTTGTACAGTCTGACAGTAGTGCCACCATGGCACCTACCTCAGACACCTTCCCTGTTGTCCCAGCAGGAGGGTCAGATTTTGCACCCTCAGCTACAGACCCTGAACCTAGCAGCCTGGCTCATCCCTTGAACTCATCACCAGCAACCCTCAGTAAGCAGGTGCTGGATGTCATTCTTGAGGCAAGGAGGACTAATACTAAAAAATCCAATTCGGAAAAGGGGAAAAGATTCTGTTCCTGGAGCCAGTCTCGGGGAGTGGACACAACTGTGTCCAGCTTACCTCATATACTAGATTACTTAACAGAAATGCTCCACAAAAGGCATATCCTTGTCTTCAATTAAGATTCATTCCTCTGCCATCTCAACTCATTATAATACTGAGCCACCCCCCTTCTCTCATCCTCTGGTCAGACAGTTCTTGAGAGGAGCCAAAAATTTAAGACCCCCCAGGAGAGCTCCCATTCCAGCCTGGGACCTTAACTTTGTATTGGAAAAGCTCATGTTTCTGCTCTATGAACCTGCTGCTACAGCAGAGTTAAAATTCCTCTCATGGAAAACAGCTTTACTTCTAGCCATCACTTCAGCAAGAAGAGTGTCTGAATTGCAGGCCCCTATGGCTGTGAAACCCTTTATTATCTTCCATGCGGACAGGGTTTCCCTCAGGACTAACCCATCATTTATGCCCAAGTTGGTATCTAGTGTGTCTTTAAACCAATCCATTCATTTGTCAACTTTTTTCCCTAATTCTCAGAATAAAGAGGAAAGGATCTTGCACTCCCTGGACGTGCGCAGGCAGCTTAGGTTCTATCTGGACAGGACTAAGCATTTCAGAAAATCTGACCAGCTGCTAGTCAGCTTTGCTGCAGGGGCAAAGGGCAAGGCAATTTCAAAGCAAATCATTTCAAAATGGATAGCACACTGCATCCATTTCTGCTACAAACACCATGGGAAACCTACCCCACAAGGGATCAGAACACATTCCACTAGGGCTACTTCAACCACTACAGCATTTCTCAGGGGAGTCCCTACCAGGGACATCCTGGAAGCTGCAACCTGGAGCTCAGTACACACTTTCACCAAGCATTACCATTTACCTATGTTTTCTAAATCCAGAGCTGGAGTTGCTACAGCAGTCTTACAAGGCCTGATTGCCAGCTCTAAAGTTTCTTAACTACCTCCACCCATCCTTAGCTTTGGCAATCAACCCAAATGTGATGACTGCAACAGTGAAACACGAAGAACATAGTACAGTTGTGCAGTCCTGGTTACCCTCCCTCCAGCCCCCTGGCTTCTCTTTACCTCTACCTATCTTTTTTGTTTGGCATATCTTATATCATTGGTATTTGCTTTTTGCTGGGGGTGTTCTATACCATGTAATGGCTTCCTATTTTGGGGGCTCCTGACATCTAGGGCAAGGAAAACTGATGTAATGGAGTCTGCTGAATGTTTTATACCCTTGACGACCTGACATCATGGAAGAAGAGACAGCTTCTGACACACAAACCCCAAGACTCTGGTATTCAGGCCGACTGAGGGCTACCTGCAGGCAGATAACCCAAATGTGATGACTGCAACAGTGAATATACTCGAACATCTACATTTATGGTAAGTGTACACAACTGTACTTTTTTTTAGATGGTTTGTGTAGGGCATCTGTTTGAGGCTAGTAATCCTCTTTGTGAGGTATTTCTGCGGCCTTTCCAGTTGTTGTAGATGTCTTGTGAGGTACATACCAAAAGGGACGTTGTACTCTATATTGGGTCTAATGAGTGATGAGTAAAGTGGAACAATGACCTCTTTTTTTTCTGGATGAGAAACCTTTTGTGATAAGGTGTGCCACATAGAAGGATTTCCTGACTATTGTGGCGATGTGATTATCAAAGGAGAGACTACTGTCTACCTGTGTCCCAAGGTCTGTTGTCGCACTTTCAGTGTTAAGTAGACTACCACCTATAAGGTAGCTCGTGGGTAGAGAGTTTTTACCATAAGGGATGACGATGCACTTTTTGGCATTGAGCTCAAGGCCATGGCTGTGACACCAGGCATCTGTCTCAATGAGGCCCTTTTGTAGGATGTCCACATCATTAGGAGTTTCAATTGTGGCTCCTAGTTTGCAGTCATCTGCGAACTTCGTTAGCCAAAGACCTTCTGTGTTAGCCTGTTATTTCAGAAAAGTAGATACCAAACAGGAGAGAACCCAGGGCTGGACCCTGTGGTACTCCACTTGTCACTGGTCTGAAGTCGGATTTGGAGTCTCCTACATGTTCTTCATCTCACATTGCTGCAGTCCTTACTTATGGGTAGTCCGCGGTCGGCCCGAATACCAAAGTATTAGGCTGACGTCGGTCATGGGCGCCTAGAACTGACATCAGAGCGTCAGGGTATAAAAGCGCATGACCGACGTCATATCCTCAGTCTTTTTTGCCGCATGGTCCGATGCAGAAGCAGCGTTGCAAGTGCCGTTCGGCGTTCTGAAATTTTTCGCTTTCGGAGTTTCAGACCGATACCAAGTTGGGCTAAGTACCCCGTTGGGGAATATTTTTGTTTTTTCTTGCCTCAGTTACTTACCGGATGTCAGAAAAAGTGAATAATTGTATTTCTTGTGGGAAACAGATACCGCATAGGGATTACCACTCGCTTTGTATTCCTTGTTTGGGACCGGAGCACAACGTAGTCGGGTGTCGGTTTTGTGCTAGGTTTAATAAGCGCACTATAAAACGGAGGTTAGATTGCGCTAGGTTAGTCTTTGGCAAGAGGTGTAATTATAACATGCCGTCGGATGTTCCGACGCCGGCTTCTACTAAGAAGCGCAAAGACAAATCTTTAAAGCCTAGGCAGAATGATTCGTCTGTTACGGACGCCGGATCTTTAGAAGCTACAGCTGAACAGCTGGATCCGGCTGAAGTTTCTGTTGAGTCCCAGGGGGAAACTTTGATTTTACAAGATGTGGCCTCTCAGGAGGCAGGCCAGGCTGAAGGGGCCTCTCAGGTTACTATTCTCCCTTCTATGCCTAAGGTGGTTAGGCCTTCTGTTACTGTTCCTAAGGCTCCTTCTAAGGGCAGGTCTGTTTTGCCTTCCTCTGGTGTCAGTTCTGGTTCTTCAGGGTCTGTGCTAAAAAGCACATGCTTAAAATGGCAGAGGATTTGATTACTTTAATTAGAGGTTCTATGCCCCCTCCTGATAAGAGGCCCAGGTTGGAGCCAGAGTTGGAAAGTTTGGAGCAGGCCTCAGATGATTCTGAGTCTTCTGCTGAAGACATTCAAGATTTCCCTCCTTATTCTGATTCTGATGCAGAGGATTCCTCTCCTTCTGCTTCTCCTCCAGAGGATTTTTCATTTTCAGAAACTCTGCATTCCATGAGGGAGCATTTTAAGTGGGAAGGACAGGATTACTCTGATTCATGGAAGAGACTCAGGGAGTTTTTGTTTTTGCCACAGCATAGACCCTTAGCTATACCTCCGGTTTTGGATGTTGTTTCGGATGTTTTCTCGGAGGCTTCCCTTAATCCAGATTCTGTGCCTCCTGCTCCAGTTAAACCTGACAGGTATTATAGGGTGCCTGAGGCTCATAAATATCTGTATAAGAGTCCTAGGGCGGACCCAGAAACTATTAGTCAGGGGCCTAAGGGTGTTAGAGCCTCTGTTGTTAAGAATCCGGTTCCTCTGGATAAGGAAGCTAGAGCTTTGGATAGATGGGGTAAGAAAGTGTATACCTCTTCTACTTTAGCGATGAGAGCTTTGAACTGCCAGTTTCATATGTTGAAGTATCAGAATTTCCTTCTTTCTCAGCTAAGATCTAAAGTGGATGCTTTAGCAGAGGGCATAGAGTGTAAAGAATTGCAGGATTTAGTGCATGTTTCTGAACAGGTGGGAAAGCACTCTTTGCAATGTGGTTTTGATGCTTTACAGGCTTCTTCTAGGGTGGCTGCAACTGGTTCAGTTATTCGTAGGCACGCCTGGCTTAAGGAACAGAATTTGTCTGAGCATGTTAAGTCTAGAATTCTGGATGCCCTTTACAGTCTGAAGTTTTGTTTGGTCCTCCTGTGGAGTCAGTCTTAAAGAAAATGGAAGACAAGGCTAAGTCTATGCAGACTGTTAAAGATTTTTTGCAGGTACAACCTCCAAAGTTTAGTAGAAATTGGCCTACTAAGGGGTGGACGTACCCTTCTTCTGATTCTCAGTCTAGGGGTAGATCTAGGCGTGGTATGGCAGAGCTCAGAGTACCTTCAGGCCGAGACAATGGAGTTCGCCTGCTCAATCTGCTGGTGAAGGCAGGGGCCAGTCCTTTCGTAAACAGGCCCAATGACCTGCGTTTTCAGCTGCCAGATTCTTCCTGCCTGGCAGCTCCTTTGGGAGGAAAGTTGGCTCTTTTCAAACAAAATTGGCATTTAGTTACCCAGGACAAATGGGTATTGGACATTATAAACCGAGGTTACAAGTTCTATTTCCATACCATGCCTCCTTTCAAGGGCATGCCAGACGCCCTCCTCGGCAAAGGATAGAGGCTCACAAACAAATTTCTTTACTTCTTCAAATGGGAGCTATACAGTCAGTTCCTCTGTCAGAAGTGGGCCTAGGATTTTATTCTCGCCTGTTTCTAGTTCCAAAGAAAGGGAACACGTGGATACCAATTTTGGATTTATCTATCCTCAACACTTATCTGGACATTCCAAAGTTCAAGATGCTGACTTTACAACAGCTTTTACCTCTGTTGGGAAAAAATCACTGGATGGTTACTCTGGATCTCAAAGAGGCTTACCTTCATGTTCCTATCAGGCCCAGTTGCAGGAGGTACCTGCGTTTTCGGGCTGGAAATTTACATTATCAGTTCTCTGCATTGCCCTTTGGCTTATCTACTGCGCCCAGAGTGTTCACAAAGGTTCTGGCTCCAGTGATAGCCTTTTTCAGACTAAGAGGAATTCAGATTTATCCTTATTTGGACGATTGCCTGATTATTGCACAGGAAAAGGACGAACTTCTTCAACATCTACAGTATGTGATGGCAGTGTTAAGATGCCTAGGGTATTCTGTGAACGAAACAAAGTCCAGTCTAGTACCCTCTCAGGACATGTGCTTTCTGGGTGTGAGACTGAATACAGCTTCCCAGATGGCCTTTTTGACCCCGGACAAACAAAGAAGCCTTTCTCTTTATTTTCATCAAATGTCTCTACGGTCCAGGCTGACTGCAAGGACAGTCCTTCAAGCCTTGGGGTTCATGGCATCTTGTATTCTGGTGCTTCCCAATGCCAAATTGCATATGAGGAAGCTTCAATGGTATCTCAAAAATGTATGGACACAGCACTGCCAAGATCTAGACACTGTCATTCAGATAATACCTTGCATTCAGAAGGAGTTTTTGTGGTGGGCTCAGGAATGTCACCTAAACAAGGGACTCTCTGTGACCCGGCCAGAGGCGAGTCAGATGCCTCGGACAAGGCTTGGGGAGCACACCTCAATGGAAAATGGGTGCAAGACACGTGGCCTGTCAAACTCCAACATTTGCATATCAACTTGAAGGAAATGTTAGCAGTCCAGTTTGCATTGATGGCTTTCAAAGACTTACTTCACCCAGGGCAGGTGTTGATTCAAACAGACAACACTACTGTCATGTGGTACATCAACAAGCAAGGGGGAACCCATTCTTACCCTCTTTGCAGACAAGCGATGATTTTGTGGGAAACTGCTCTCAATCTACACCTCAATCTTCAAGCAAGGTTTCTACCAGGAGCACAGAACTCCTTAGCAGATGTGTTGAGCAGACGAATAGTGGATCCTCACGAGTGGAAATTGGATCCTCATGTATTTCAAAAATTGACAGTGTTATGGGGAACTCCAGACATAGATCTGTTCGCTTCTCCACTAAATTACCAGTTGCCAAAGTTTTGCACAAAATGTTTCATCACACAGCTTGGAAGGTGGACGCTCTATCATTCAGTTGGAACAATCTGCATGTATATGCCTTTCCACCTCTGCCTCTTCTTCCCAAGGTACTTTTGAAGGCCAGACAAGACAAGCCAACCATGATTTTGATAGCACCGGATTGGCCTCGACAACACTGGTACCCACTACTGAGGAGTCTAGTACGAGAACCTCCATGGCCTCTGCCTTTGATTCCGCACCTTTTGTCACAAGAGGGCAATCACTTCCTCAATGTCAAGATTCAGTCTCTGCATCTAACAGCCTGGCATATTCTGTTTTAGACTCTGGAGGGTCTCAGCTTCCACAACAAGTTTTGAATGTTATTTTGGAGGCCAGGAGGCCTAGTACCAGGAAAGTTTACGCTGATAAATGGAGGAGATTTTTTATTTGGAGCAAAGGAAAGGACTTTGATGTCTCCAAACCTGATTTAAGTGTTGTTCTTCAATATCTTACTGAGTTATTGGACAAGGGTTTGTCTTTCTCCTCGATAAAGGTCCATGCTGCAGCCATTTCTGCTCACTATGATTGTGACCCTCCTTTATTCTCTCACCCTTTGTTTAAGCAATTTCTTAGAGGGGCAAAGAATATAAGACCCCCACGTAGAGCTCCTACTCCTGCTTGGGATCTCAATTTTGTGTTGGAAAAGCTTACTCTACAACCTTTTGAGCCTGCAGCTTCGGCCGAGTTAAAGTATTTGTCATGGAAAACTGCTTGGTTGTTGGCCATTACCTCTGCAAGAAGGGTTTCTGAATTACAGGCCCTCATGGCAGTGGAGCCTTTCCTGATTTTTCATAAGGATAGGGTATCTTTGCGTACTAATCCTTCCTTTATGCCTAAAGTGGTTTCTAGTGTGGCCTTAAACCAAACTATTCATTTGCCTACTTTTTATGCAAACCCCCAAAATAAAGGGGAGAAAATTTTGCATACTTTGGATATTCACAGGCAGTTGCGTTATTATTTGAGCAGAACCAAGGAGTTCAGACAGTCTCAGCAGTTGTTTCTTTTGCCTTGGGTTCACAGGGTAAACCTGTTTCAAAACAAACTATTTCTAAATGGATTGGGTATTGTATTTCTTTCTGTTATTCCCATCATGGTAAGGAGATTCCGGCTGGAATCAGGCCTCATTCCACTAGGGCTACTGCTACTTCCACGGCCTTTCTAAGGGGGGTAGCTACAAAAGACATTTTGGAGGCAGCTACTTGGAGTTCAGTGCATACCTTTTCTAAACATTACCACCTTCCTCTCTATTCTAAGTCTAGGGCTGGATTTGCCACTGCAATTTTACAGGGCATTTTAGCAGCCCCTAATGCTTTATGATTTTTACCAACCTCCCTTTCCCGTTGCTTTGGGATTCTACCCATAAGTAAGGACTGCAGCAATGTGAGATGAAGAACATAGTACAGTTTTGTACCTACCATAAATGTAGATGTTCGAAGATCCACATTGCTGCAGTCCAATTTACCCTCCCTCCTTCCCCACTGTAGTTTAACAGGGTGCTATGCTTTAGGTGATGGTTGTTGTTGGGCATGTTTTTGGGAGGTATTCTGTTTTTGGCTGTGGCCTTTCTTGTTTGGCCTTCTGACATCTGGGGCAAGAAAAGACTGAGGATATGACGTCGGTCATGCGCTTTTATACCCTGACGCTCTGATGTCAGTTCTAGGCGCCCATGACCGACGTCAGCCTAATACTTTGGTATTCGGGCCGACCGAGGACCGCGGACTACCCATAAGTAAGGACTGCAGCAATGTGGATCTTCGAACATCTACATTTATGGTAGGTACAAAACTGTACTTTTCACAGTGTGGGTTCTGTCAGTGAGCCACTTGGCAACCCATCTTGTGAGACAGGGATTTATACCTAGTTTAGTGAGTTTATCTATAATTCCAGAGTGGGGGGGGGTGGTGTCAAAAGCCTTGGCGAGATCTAGATAGGCTGTGTGAACCATCTTACCCTCGTCTATGACTTTGGTGACTGCTTCAAAGAAGTTAGTCAGGTTTAGGAGACATGATCTGCCTTTTACAAACCCGAACTGGGTGGGGTCCAGAGTTTGGAGATTACCAATGTCTTTGTTTATAAGTTCCATGATGATATGTTCCATGACCTTGCAGACCAGGCTTGTTAGGCTAATGGGGCGGTAGTTCCCAGGGTCCGTGTTGGCTCCCCCTTTGTGGATTGGGATAACTGTCGCTGTGCGCTAGTCAATGGGCACAACGCCTGAGGTGAGGCTATGATTGAACATGGTGCTTTGGTGGGGTGCCAATTCATTATGTAGTTCATGTAGAACGCAGCCTGGGATGTTGTCAGGTCCCATGGATGCTGTGTTCTTGGCTTTGGGGAGTGTGGTATTAAAATATTTAAATTACTCAATGCTGTTGACCCATCTTCGCACCTTTCCCAGTTTGTTCCCTTGTTTTATTTAAGTCTTAAAATTATGTAATCATTAAAAGGAAGGTTTTGCTGAATGAACCACTTTTTCCTGATGAGTATAATTTCTAAGATTAGGTTTCTTCTTTCTGCTGGTTTCTCTTTGGTCACAGAACAGTTACAGGATAACAGTTAAATTTCTCAGTGTTTACTCCTTGGACTCTAAATCCCTATTTAATTTATTTATTTGTCTTTGCTGACCAGGAAAAGTCCAACTGGGCAAAACCCATTTTCAGTGGAAGTCCAGGGAGAAAAGCTCCACATTTAAGTTACACATTGTGTACACTTATAATTGCAAGATAAAAAAAACTATACATGAGATAAATTACATGATTTTAAATATTTTTAAATATTTCTTACATTAACAAAACATTTTAGTACAAAAATTAGAGAAATTAACATAAATTGTTTAATTATTATTAGAGAAATAACATAAAGTAATGTATTTAGTGGGATGGCTGCAGCAAAAAGATCGAACTGGGATGTTTTTGAGTTTAGTAATAATTTTCAGACAGAGGTAGAATTTAGCTTTAAAAACAATGAGACATTAAATGAGACGTTATGGAAATGAGCAGGAAGACAAATGGACAGAGGTAGAATTAAAGTTAGTGATGGGGGGAGTGAGAGGAGGAGGAAAAATTAAGAGTTTAAGAAAAAAGTACAGTATAAGGAGGAGTAGAGCAATAAGGTACAAAAAGATTAGAAAGTAAAGTCACTACAAGGGTTGGAGAAGAATAATTTGAATAGTTAGCCAGGTGAGCAGAAAGAACAGAACCATCTTTGGTGTAGGAACTGTTAAGTTTTGAAATTATTTCATTTTTATGTTTTTGTGTAGGGATTGTATTCCAGAGTTTTGGCACACAATGAGCGTACTGAGAGTCTCCAGCAGTGTTGCATGCCTTCCTGATATACAGTAAACGATTATTACTTGAGCGAAGGTCTGTAAGGGGTGAATAGTACAGTAGATTTGTAATGCTGGAAATTTGACTGGAGAGTACAATAGGTTGTGGGCAATGATTAGTTGTGTGTCAACTGGTTTGAGAGGTCATGCCCTTTTAATTGTTTTTAGTGCAAGGCAGTGGGGCATTTTATAAGGTTGGCTGGTTGGAAATGTAGCTGTTTTGTAGTAGCAGGAGGCTAGTTTAGTTTTATATGTAGTGTTGACATTTGTAAGAATAGTGGAAGCATACAATATAGAAAGAAGGAGGCATGTTGCTGCTAATGTAATCCTTGCTTAATCTGTCAGGTAGTGTTTAGCCCTCTCGAGGGAGCCGAGTTGTTAAGTTTTCTTGATGGAAAGTATGTGGTGATCAGATTTGAGGCTGTCATCTATTCTAACTCTGAGTAGCTTAGTTTAGCTAATGGTTTCAGTTTTTGTTTTATTACTTGAAATATGAAATGTGTGGTTAAAGTGAGGTTTTGGAGTAAATATAATTTTTTTTGGCACTGCAGCAAGTTAGAATTTCTTTAGCTGTATTTCAATATCAGTGAATGATTTTCTGTAATTTTTTGTAAGGATGGCACAGAGCAGATAAGGGTTGAATCATCGGCATATTATATGAGAATGGCAAGTGTTGTAGTGGTACGAAGTTTATTTATGAAAATGTTCAGTGGAAGTGGGCCAAGTATTGACCCTTGGCGAACATCTGCAGAGATCGGGTGAAATGCTGAAAGGTTTTGTTGCCATTTAGTCACCTGCTGATGATTGCATAAATAACTGTGAAACCAGGAGAGGGAGGGGTAGATGAGACCTAGTATTACAAGTTCAGAGAGGAGCTTTTGGTGGGGCACTGTGTCAAATGGTTTGGAAAGGTGAAGGAAAAGTGAACAAGGTTGCTTAATTTCTGTATTGGTTAACTATGTTGGTGAAGTTGAGGAGGGCAGTAGTTGTACTCTGGTTAGGCCTGAAACAAATGCTGGGTGTTGAAGGGAAGGTTGTGTTTGGTTATGTTTCATAAGCTGTGTGTGAATAAATTTCCCAAGGATTTTAGAGAGGGGTGATAGGATAGCAATAGGTCTGTAGTCTGTTAACTCAGTTGAAGTAAGTCAAAGGGGTATAATAATGGATTGTTTTTCAGATGAATGGGACATAGCTTTCAGTTGTTTACTTGTTGATTAGAATGGAGACTGGGAAGGCTAGTGCACCAGCACCTATTTTGAGGAACAAAGTTGGAAGATTATTGACAGCCGAGGTTGGTGCTTTTAACTTTGCTATTAATTTTTTCATGGTTGTTGCTAAGATGGGCTGAAAACTAAAAGACCGTCTGTTGTTTTCAAGAACAGATGGAAGTTGGAGGAGTGAAGGTAGGTGATCATTTATTAGTGATCGCACTGACTGGATAAAGTGAGTGTTGCACTGAGTGGCAATGGACTCTCTGAGGTTTGAAGTAGGACAGGGTGTAGTGGTTTGGAGGGGTATAACAGCTTATTTAGAGAGGACCAAAATGACCTGGGTTGTTTTGGTGCTTTTTTGGAGATTACTGTAGTATGATTTCTTGTCGGATTTAATAAGGATCTTGGTACGGTTAATGAAATACTTAAAAATTTTGATAGTTATGTGTGTTATTCTTTCCATGCTTTATTGTTTTGCAGCATGAGCTGTTCGATCACTCTTGCCAGCCGTGGTGCTGTATTAGATTTTACACTTGCCCTAACTGGTGCTAAATAGTTTAGTATTTATAGGAAGGAGTAATTGAAGTAACTGCTTCATCTAGGGGCATTACTCTTAAAACATTCCAGTCTTAGTCTGACAGGGCTGTAATAAATGTTTTTGTCAAATTTGGTTAAATTGCATACTTATTTATAGATTGATTGGATGAACCATGTTGTCTGATTACATAGGTTGGAAGGTGGTCACATATAGTATATGATAAGCAACCAGAAGATTTTATATTATGTGGTTTGTTTGTCAATATGCAGTCCAATTTGGGCTGCCTGTTAGTGCATTTGTCGATTCTGCTGATAGAGCTTATGAGTTGGGTGAAGCCAAGTAGGTGAACAGAGTCCTTGCAGTTGCTGATGTTTATGGATTGCCACTCTATATTAAGGTCACCTAAGATGAAAGTTTCCTGGGGGATGTTGTCAGATAACCAGTGTTGGATGTTTTCAGCTGTGGTAAAATTGTTGCCTGGTAGGATGTACACTGCTGAGATACATATAGATTTCATTTGGTTGATTTTGAGGTAGGCAATCAGAATTTCAACATTGTTACATTTTGGCATATTTAGATGGGATGGAGTTATTCCTAAGTTGTTGCTATTATTTATAAAAACACCACTTGCTCTTTTAAGATTTCTGTCCATTCTGGGTGCGTTAAAACCTGGGAGAATAATTTAGTTGTCAGTTATTTCTTGTTTTAACAAAGTTTTAGTGGCAATTGGAATGTCTGGGGAGTAAAAGTCTAGGCAGGCCATGTATATCATAGATTTTGTTGTAGATGCCTCTGAGGTTAATGAAGCAAATGAGATTAGTTTTATTATCTGACAGGAAAATTGAGTCAGGAGCACTGTAAAGTAATGGTCTGTGCATTGTGGGTAGTTGATGTGTGGGTCCATGGTTAGGGTAAATATTTCCACTAAATTTCAGGGTGGCGGTTGGGTGAGCAGAGATATGGAGCCAATTGTATTGTATCTGACTTTCAGTAATGCTGCTCTTAACTTTAATATATCTATAAGAGAACAAACATGCGCATGCATATCGATACAGAGGAGAGAGAGACAGGGAGAGAGAGGGTTTTGTGATGTAATGTATGTGTGTTTGTGATGGAGTGGTTGGGATATGATGTGGGAATATTATAGTAGCTGGTGAGGTGAGCTAGTGTAATGAATGTACAAAACTGTAGCACTTGACTTACTGTCATTGTCAGCCGAGATGAGTTTCGATGGTGCATAGAAGGAGGAGGACGTTTGGTAAGAGGATGGCTGTATGATATAGAAAGGGATGTAGTAAAGGGTGGGGAGATATTTCCAGGGTAGTATATAAATGTAGTAGAGAGTGGTTAGTTTGTGTGCAGAAAGCTGTATGGTTTAAGTTTGTAGACAGGGGAAAGTGAATTGAGTAAGTTTATAAATGAGGAAGGAGATTAAAATGTGTATTGATGAGAAGGATAGCAGTATAAAGTAGTAGCTATAAGTACTAATATGAGTATAAAAAGTGCTTTTCTTGTAATCTGTATGTGTTTGTGGGCTTTGTGTATGGTTGATAAATGTGTGTTGATATGGGCTAGTGCTGGCATAGCCAGCCGGAGTACTGTAAAAAAATATGTCCTTTAAATATCAAACTGATTTATGCAAGATGCTTACATTACAAATGTATTGCAACTGTGTGGCATTTGAAAATCATAATGCATTTGTAGAGTTGCTAGTGTTAAAGTATGTATCAATGCTGGGAAGGAATATACATGCAAGACTATATGTATATATGTTAGCAAAAGACATTGAAATAGAAGGGGTTAACATCTAGCTTACTTCTTACTTTAAGAAAACTGCTGTTAATTGGACCACCTATTGGGCCATGGAGTACTCGTCTCACAGCTCTGAAACCAGATGTGGTATGTGTGGAAGAAGCCTTTGTTCATTAGCTCAGTAAAAAGAGGGAAAACCTCCAGTACTGCCATAATCATTAGCTAAACTTTAGATGTGCGTCTTATCACATCTCTGCTAACATCCTGTCTCAAGCTTCAAAGAGGAATATTGTGAGAACCTAGAGTAAGGTGATCAGATGAGGTCATTCTGCCAGCCATCTTGGAAATTTTAGATATTACAAAGAGAAATCTTTCGGTATAGAGTATTCTGTCTTGGGCCTGACAACAAGAAGGACCATTCACCACATCATCTGCCTTGCTCTATTAAGTATGGAATAGTAATTCTCCTAGATTCAGTCAGGAAATATAGAGTGAAGCTTAGTTCAGATATTGTTTTTTTATTTGTCTGAGTCTGTCCATCAATGTTTTTTTTCAATATTTCCTGTGATTTGAACTCTGGTTTACTGTAAATATATATTCAGTATTTTCATGTTATTATTTATTATTAAATATATTTAAAATGTGTATTGTGGTAGTTGTTTTAGAAAGCATTTAACCTTTGAGAGTGCTTATATTTGGTGACACTGTGTGGGCCACTCTTGAAGGCCTACCTGTCTTGGTCAACAACTACCATTTGTACTAGTATTAATATTACTCAGTATAATTGGACACCCTTTGTAAGGGCCTTAGAGCAGCTGATTATAGAGTGTCTAGTGGCAGGGATAACTACCTTATATGTCACGTTTCAGCAATCAAGCTTTTTATTTTTCTGATTCTACAGGATCAGGTCTACTTGAACTCTTCAGTCGTTTCACTTGATTTATTCCATCACACGTGCTATGCTAATTTTTGTTGATTTTGTTCCACCCGTGCTGTGACCGCAGCAAGGGCAGATTCTTAGTTCGTCTAGCACAACCCCGGAGCCTCGCATACAAGATGATGTAAAGAAATCTCTCCCTAATACCGGGACACAAAGTGTTTTATCCATGAGTGTTGGAATGCTGGCAAAAGTTTTTTGTAATCTATCCATGCTATCCTTAAATTCTTCCCTTGTTACAATTTTCTTATGTCTTTTATTTAGCAGCAAATGATCTTTTGTTCCATATGGCTTTCTTTTATTACCCTTTTGTTCTTTTGCCACAGTTAAGTTTTTTTCCCTAAATGAATCAATTCCCAGTATATAGTTTGTATATTCTTGAAAGACAAGCTATTGGTCTGTAATTCTTAGGATTGCTTTCATGTTCTTGGGAGTATTGTTTTTTTTCTTTTTATTAACCAGATTCTGTTCAGGATGCACATGTAAGTTATTTTTACTGAATGCTAAATGTTTGATTAAAGATTTTAATAAGTTAGCTAGTAATTTAGGTACTGCACCTGGCTGTGGGGTTTGTGTTGAGGAATTTTTCTCAATTTTGTCTATCTGTCCTTTAGTTAATCCCATTACATGTCCTCTAGATTAGAGCCCCCTACTCTTTTAATTCTAATGTCCTGTTCAAATGGGTCTTCAGAAATGTATCTGTTCTTTTTTTTTTTGTGTGTGGTGATGTTTCTGTTCCTTTTGGTTTGTTTTCCTATTCTGTGTATTATCTTTTTGGGTCATCGGTGATTTACATATTTTGTAATTCGCCTTTGTATTTATCTGCATACATTATATGTTTTTCTGCCTCTGATGATATTTTTAGTTTATTAATTGGCAGTAGTGTATGGTAAATCTTGGTCTGTTTTGATATTGTGCATTGCTTTTACCAGGTCTGTATTAGAATTTTTGATGACCCTTTTCTAGATTCTTCTGACAATGATGCTTCTTGTTTTAACAACTTTATAGTTTTTTTCTATTTGGTTCTTCCATGGTGGCATTTTACCTGTTTCGCTGCTTTCTTTTTTTAGTGTAGGTTTTTGTTAACACTTTACCTGTTATTAGTTTAGCTGTAAAGTACTGTATTCTATTTATTTATATCATCTAAATGTTTCTTAATAGGCCTGATTACTGTGTTCATCTGTTTTACCAGTCTTCTCATGGGTTAGGGCTTTACTTCATGTAATGTATTTATTTGATCTACCTTAATATGACAAACCATCTCTTAAGTCAAGCAGGTTTTCCCTTTAATAATTTTTTTTCTGGATTTGTGAGCATATT